>NC_073230.2:14822954-15125984 GCF_029281585.2 Gorilla gorilla gorilla
CACTTGAACCCGGGAAGCAGAGGTTGCAGTGAGCTGAGATCACACCACAGCACTCCAGCATGGCGACAGAGTGAGACTCCGTCTCAAAATAAATAAATAAATAAATAAAAGGTTGTTCTTCGAGATAAATTCCTGATATCAACCTGTTTATTCATCATTATCTGCTTTCATAAAAACAGAGAATAGAACCTGCCCTCTAATTAATCCCAGTTACTTGCATTTCTCATCTCTTTAGATGACCATAACTTTTTTTTCATTCAGCAGGTACTTCTTAATTCATTTTGATTTCCTGACTGTTTTCTGCCTTGCTGTTGGCTTGCTCGATCCCTTATTTTAGTTAGGTAACTTTCTGAACATTAACCAATGTTAGCAATACCCCCAAGTCCTATTCTTTCTCTCCATTCCTGTCTGTTGACCATGGACTCTAGTTAACTCCAAGGCCAACTCAGCATTTATTAACCCTTAATAAAGACAAGGGATTGTACCCTCCAAACTGAATGATATTAAACATTTTTAATCTTCTGGAGTTTACGTGTTACCATTTAATGTTGGCATAAGCCTTATTAGCCTCCAGATTTTTCTATTTGGTCACGACAAACCAGTGATATGGTACTTAGAGGAACAACATAAATGCCTTTCCCCTGGGCCAGATAGCCTTCCTTACCTTGCAGGGTAAAGAAATCATCAAACTGGTAAACATGCTCTGGGTCAGTAGCAATTAGATTCATTTCTTTGTGGAATATTTCAAAGTTGGGATCATTTTTCTTCACCACCCCTATCACAAATATCTCCACATTGGTGTCACTGGCATTCTTCACCACCTCTGTCAGTTTCTCTTTATCACGAGAATCTGTCTGTCCATCAGTGATGACCAAGGCCACTTTTTTTACACCTGGCCTTGCATCTTCAAACATGTCGTTGGCTGCTTGCAGAGCAGTGGCTGTGTATGTGCCTTCCCCCAGATACTGCATGTTGTCCACAGCCAACTTGAAGTCATCCTTGCTGGAGAACTGCTTCAAATTAGCCACCTTCTCCACCTTATGGCTATAGTTGATTATGCCTATGCGGGCCGTGGCAAGGTCCAGAGCAACCCGGTCAGCCATAGTCTTCACAAAATTTTTAATGATCTGAAAGTTCTCTGGCCCCACGCTTTCTGAGCTGTCGATCACAAACACCAGCTCTAGTGGAGTCTCTTTGCATTTGGGCCCACAACCTAAAAGATGAATGTTGAGAGAGAAAAATTGTGGGAATGATTGACATCAGATTGTTGACGGGAGGGGAGAAAAAGGCAATGATGAACCTGAGACCTAAACTATTCTCTTCCTTTTCTGTGATTGTGAAAATACCTGACAGCTGTCTCCATTCTGGTTTCTTTCTTTTTTTTTGAGACGGAGTCTCGCTGTCGCCCAGGTTGGAGTACAGTGGCACGATCTCGGCTCACTGCAAGCTCTGCCTCCCGGGTTCACGCCATTCTCCAGCCTCAGCTTCCCGAGTAGCTGGGACTACAGGCGCCCGCCACCTCGCCTGGCTAATTTTTTGTATTTTTAGTAGAGACGGGGTTTCACCGTGTTAGCCAAGATGGTCTCGATCTCCTGACCTCGTGATACGCCCGCCTCGGCCTCCCAAAGTGCTGGGATTACAGGCGTGAGCCACTGCGCCCGGCCCCTTCTGGTTTCTATACTTGACTCTTAAAAAAAAAAAAAAATATATATATATATATATATATATATATACACTTGGAAAAACACTGTAGTTGATAAAATAATAAATACTTATGTGCTCGTTTCTTGGATTATAAGATAAAATATTTTCAAAAGAGTTAGCATGCCCTGTGGATGCCGTCCCAATGACATTCCTCTTCCTCTCCCAGAGAGGTAACCACCATCTGACATTTGCTCTTTATCATCCCACCATTGTATTTAATCTGAATCTGAAAGCTGATATTTCAGTCTTCACCCATAGCCTTATATGAACATTGAAATTTGCTCACCAGGCTGGCCAATGGATGAAGTAATGGGATGAAAAATTGTCATTGTGGTAGAAGGATTGGGACCTTAAATGTACACAGGAACAGCTATCCCTAACTACTCTAGTTGATGTCTCCAGTCACCCACAATGACAACTATGGCAGCTTTCACGTTATCAAGGAGGCCAGCAGTACATCCATGCTATGAAAGCTTTTGAGGGGAGTAATCCCTGAGAACACTAGTCAATTTAAAAAAACCTTCCATTTAGGTTGATAAACAACCACTTAAAGCAGTTGCCAGAGTCATCAGGAAATATAAATTATCAGGATTTTGTTTCTTTATTCATATCTTCATGTTGTTCAACAAGCCCGCCACAGAAAACCATCAGGAAATCATGTGCTATTTTTATAGGGCTTCTAGAACCCAGAAGCCATGTCTAGATTGGTCTCTCACTAGAGAGACTCCCAGGCTGCTTCTTAGGCCCAGCAGTCTTTTAGGGAATAAGCTGGTCCTGGGATTCTCTGTATAGAAGGACAATACGCCTGCCTCTGACCACTTTAAACCCAGAAGATTCTCCCATCATTATTCCATTAGTCTCTTGTCTTTTGGCTAATTTCTTTACTTCCTCTTTCTGGTAATTCTAAGTCTACCATTCAGTCATGGAAGCATTTAGTAGTTGTGAAGCAAGGTGAATACCTGACTCTGTCCTCCCACCTTTGGGACTGAGTACAACTCACAACTCTACTCAGAGAGAATTCATGGCTTCAGGAAAAACACAGACATTCTAATCACCAGCTAGGCTGGACTCAAATACCAGTTTGGCTCTTGTAGTCATATCTCCTTTGTTGAGTTTTTCGTCTCAGCTCAGGTAAATGTCACTGAATACAAACGAGCACTGTGCTAACAAAAGGCCCGGCTGCCTACATACCCTAGGCTGGCACCTTCACATGCCTTAACCAGCCTGGGAAGATGATTTTATTTTCTTACATCAGGATTTCCACAGTCTCTCTTACTGCTTCCTTTCAGTTTCCATCGACTTTTCAAATGAGCTTCACATTTTCCCGCTAGCTATATAATATACATCTGGACGAACACATTCTCTCACCAGCACAGTACATAGTGGGGCTGATACTTTAAAGTGATGTTTTTTTCTTGATCAAATCTTACCACATATTTCTGTAATAAGTTTGATAATTTCTTCTCTCTAGGGGATAAAAAGAAAAATGTATTACTATAGGTATGACTATAATATTTTTCCTATAGCCATAAAAGATATCTCATTACAATCAGCATTGGACCATTTGATGTAATCCTTCCACTGCAGAAAATAAAATAAACAACACAGAAGTCAAAAGCTGACTATAATAGACCATAACTAAAATGCGTTTGAGCTGTGAAACTTAACAGCTGAGACTTTTGGAATTCAAATTGCAACTGCAGCATTTATCAGCTGTGTGACCTCGGGCATTCGGTGCCCTAACAGTATCTGTGTCTCAGGGCTATGGTATGGATTAATCAATGTTATGCACACATTAGCACAGGGTCTGGCAACTTTAACATACCTATGGTGCTGTGGTGCTATATATACATTCAGTTATACAATTTAAACCACATGTGCTGAGCAACCAAGACAAGCCCCAATGCCTACAGAGAATTCATTCTATGCTGTATTTTCTCTTCTTTTTCTGTACTAGTTCCTGATTTTTCAAGTCCTCTCTTCAGCTTCTTAACACTCTCACTTTGGCTCTTCTGTGACATTTCCCCATGTTCCTGAACGCCCTTTTCTTGTCCTGCTGCCCACGAGCTCCATCAGAAGGGCCTGAAATGAGCTGGGTACTAGAAATAAAGCTGCCAATGCCCTTCCCTGTGCAGTGTGTTTATAAGTAACTACAATGAGACTAGAGAAGGCAGGATTCTACATTTGCCAAACACTTGAAGCTAAAAGAGATGATTAACAGAAGCCTAGATCTCAACAGGAAGGACCAGTGGACCCAACCTAAGAAAATAAAGTTTAACAGGTGCAAAAGTAAAATTTTTAAGAACAAATCTATAATGTCAAATCGAGGTGGAGGTGATGTAGCCTGTAACATGGCTTAAAAGTAGAATATGTGGGGAATATTCATAGTATTTTAATTTAACTTTTTAAACTGTAAACTAAGTAAAAGCTAACGATTCCAAGTGGCTATTTAAAAAGAACATCTACTGCAATGCTGAGTTATATAATACAATTCTACAAAATGAGAGTCAACAGTCTTCTTTTTTTCTAGGCCTTGTCATGCTTTTCCGCATTTAAAAAGGCATTTAAAAAAATCCGAAACAAGAACATGTACAGAAAGGTAAAATGTAAGTATTTATATATTTATATTAAGTATATCTAGAAAGGGGAAATACATGTATTTATACATTTATGTTTACTTTTTTATAAATGGGGAAAATACTATACACCAAGTTTTATGGTTATAATTTGTCACCTAACACTATATTATAATTCATTTTCCACATTATTAAGGATTCTGAAAAACTTGATTACTGAAATTGAATGTGCGGCCATTTAAAGGCTCTGTGATACACACTCTCATACTGTACTTTAGAAAAGTTATGGTAACTGACACCTCCAACAGCAGTATATAAGAAAATCTGTTTTATTTTAGCCACACAATATATAATAATAATATTATTATTATATCATCATTGTCAATTGGTAGAGCAAAATCTCTCATTGTTTTAAATTACACGAATTAAATTATTCATGAGGCTACATTTCATTTCATATGCATGTTTCCAAGTTGTATTCTCTTGTGCATATCTGTGTATGTTCTTTGTCTTATCTTTTTCTATGGGAATATTTGCTTTTTATTCACTTATAAGAGCAATGCATGTATCAAGGTTAGATTTTAATTTTGCAACATATTTTGTGGCATAATCAGGTTTAAAATGCTGGAAGTTACCATATATGTAAATTTTTTCTTCATGTTCTTTGCATTTAAGTGACTGGAAGAGTTCATTCCTTCCACTGAAATCACTGAATAACTACCTTGGCTACTTGGTGCCAATGATGAAGGCATCATATTTATACCCCTCAAAGGATTCACAGTCTAGGAAGAAGCAGACAAACAAAGACTTTCATAAGTGCTATGGAGAGCCAAGGAACCATCTCGATCTGCTGGGAATTCCTGGGGCAGGAAACTGAGGATGGGACTGTGGTCCAGGGAGGCAGACTCTGACCAGGTTGGGACAGGGAAGGGGAGCGTTCAGGCAAGGTGGTCGGCCTTCTATCAGAGCATACTGCATTACAATACTCGAGTAAACTTATGAATCAGGGCACATAGCAGAAACAATGACAAGAAATGTTGGAGACAGATGGACTCTTGAAGACCTTTGTGTCATGTTGAAGAGTGTGAACTTTCTCCTGGGCAGTGGGACTCACATGATCCCTAGGCAGAGAAGAGCTCTGGTGGAACTTTTATTTAAGAGAGATGATCATAGCAGCCAGTGGAGGGGTTTGAGGTTCCTAAATAATTCAGGCAAAAAAAAAAAACCAGACATCAGAAGGCTGTGGTAGTAGTAATGGATGAGGAGGACAGGCCTGGAGGGACACTCCAGAGGAAGAATGAGGGGCTTGGTGAATAACTGGAAGAAAGGATGAGGGAAAGAAGGAGTCTAAGAGGAGGCAAATGACAGTGGGGCCATACTCTGAGAGAGGCAGGAGTGGGATAGGGGCAGTTTGGGAGCTCATGAAGATGACTGAGCCCAGCTTGAGTCTGGCTGAGTCTCATACGTCTATAAGACATCCACCTAGAGATGTCCACAGGCAGCCAAGGATGTAAGATCTGGTGCTTGGGAGAATTGTCCAGGCAGGAGGCAGATTTAAGAAATGCCAATGTACAGTTGGCTGTTAAAACAGGGACTAAAAATAAGATTGCCCAGAACAGAACAGGGCTTCTCAGCCTTTTTGAAACCAGTGTGTTTCCCCTTCCCCACGTTTGATAAATACATTCTTTCTGCTTAAAATAAAAACACTATTTTTTTCATTCACTATATGCTTTCACTGTACTATAGAATTAGCCTTTTCAAACTATATGTCCCCCTGCCTTTAGTGGCTACATTCCCTGAGAGTTTGAAGACAGGGAAGACTGGGGCCAGACACTGGGAAATGCTAACAACGAAGTGACATGTGGAGAAACAGAGTCTTTTTAAATAATTTTATGAGATGTATTAAAACATTTAATGCCATCAATGGCATTTGCCTCTTAAAAGAGGAGTTTGTTAGTCTGAAATGAATCTGCACAATTGATAGCTATTGGGGGATACATTCGATCACAGAAAGGATAAGAGGGGGAGAGGAAAGAGGCCTTCTGAGAACAGCTTTCATGGGGGAGCAGCCTGAACTTGGTATCAGACAGGCCACCTCTAGCTATAAGGGCTCTGCTACATGCCAGCTAGATGACTTTGGGCATAATGTCCAACCTGACTTGTGTGTCTCCATTTGATGTGGAGATACTGTCTACCTCATGGAGCTGTCATGCAGATTAAAGGTGGGATCTTAGGTAAGAGAAGGTTATGGCCATCAGCCTGTCACCGTCTTCTTGTACCACAACCCACTAGTCCTACATTGCATGGGGGTTTGGCCAGCATTCGTGCTGTGAACCAGTCCTCATTTCCAAGCTCTGTCCAAATCCCCTGAAACCACCTGCTGTTTGGCCACTTCTTGGCTGGGCCCATGCATCCAGGCCAGTGCTTCAGCTCTCCAAACCTGTGGCCATTTCAATTGAGAATTCTGGAATTGCATGCATCCAGAGTGTGGCATAGAGGGACATATGTGCATGCCCTTTGGCCCCAAGGACTTCTAACCCGGAGGAAGGAGTGCAGCTGGAGAAGGATGAGGGTTCCAGAGCAGGGGCCTCTAAAACACCCTGCAGTACTAGGTAAGGAGCCTAACATGTACTGATGTACAGGAGCCTAACACAGAGCCTGTCACACACTAAATTCTCACTTAATGCAAATTCTCTTTTCCTTCACTCTTCTCGTCTTGCTAGTCTCTTCTTCCAGAATCTAGAAAACCAAAGTCAGCAGAATGATGTCCCTACTTCTAAGGTCTCTGCCTCTTGGTTGAAAAGCTTCCACTCAACAGATAAAGACTATCCTGCCCTCAAACACCATCATACACCATTTTGTCTGCTCTGGACCCCGAGACCACATCTTCTATCATAGCATTTATCACTCTGTAGGTGAACATCTTTGTTGTCTTTCTCTCCACCAGGCTGTGAGCTCTCTCAGTTCCAAGAAGTAGCCTCACTCTCCAATAATTCCCCAGTGCCTGTTTTGGAGCCTGATCCAAAATAGGATAGAGTAAGGTTTACTGGATACATCCAATAAAGGTTGGTGAAATGAATGAATGAATAAACGAATGGAGAAAGGAAACCAGTCCCTCTCCCCACGTTGGGACAGTAGGGCAGGTATAAACCTACAGGGAACGTTCCTCTGCTCATTTACATACACTCTCCCCTGCTACTGTTGGGGAGAAATTGTGCATATGTAGCTACTTCAACTACTATGGGCATCTTTCGGGGTCTGACTTGCGGTGGGGAACAACAAAGAGAAAAAGGCAGACAGCCCGCAGAACACATGTGCAGTTCTGTTGGTCACATGCCCAGCTCTCAGCTCTTGCCTTCACCACCTGAACTGCCACTCCCTCACACTTGGATGTTCCTAGTACATCGAATCAGCCCCGCTAGACCACAACCCTGGAAAAGTCCAACAGGAAAAAAGGAAAAGGTCTGTGATTTTCCTCAACCCCAGAAGATAGATTGCCTTCAAAGCAGAAAGGAAGAATGAGACTTTGCCTTCCACTCATGAGACTTTAAAGAGTCAGTTTTCTGTTCTTAATGGTGTGGGGAGAAGAACAGGGAAACGTTTATAGATGCTCAAAAAATACTTATTGAATAATTGAATCAATATATAACTATAATCCCAATTTTGTGATTGCTGCTCTTCTCAGAGCACTTCTAAAGGAACTAGTTCAGGAAAAAAGAGTCCTCATTCTAAAATGAGATGAACCACATAAATTAAAGTCATTTGGTAATCTGGCTTTTTTGAAACAGCTCACCTCCTTGTTGGCCAGTAACAGCAGTGTGATCATTTCTACCAAGGATCCGAGTGGAGTAGTCACACACACCCACCACAAGGCAGGACAAGGTTTTATGTCTCCCCTCATAGTCAGATTCAATTACCTCATGCATCTAAGTCAACACTGGGCTGGTAGTAGTTGCTCTCATTTAAATAGAAACTGGGATTCTGCATCCAAAAAATTCATAATTCTAAAGCTAAAGAATGAATGCAACAATTTTGCAAGCACAAAACCCTCAATTACCCTCTAGAATGGATACTCACTGTGAGTCCTAGGTCTCCTTTGGGTCCTTGTAAACCCTACTTAGTGGAAGAAGAGTAAAAGTCAATATAGGTTGGAACCAGTTAGAGTATAAAATCACAGTGAGACATTAAAAACTACTTCTTGCCTGTTTTCCTGGAGATCCAGGCTCTCCAATTTCTCCTTTATCACCTTTCTTTCCCACATCGCCCCGTTCTCCGTGCTCTCCCTTTACACAATAGGGTAAAATGATAGGTTCAGAATGTGAATCTAAAAGCCAGATAAGAAAAGCTCTATAATTTGGTTTATCTGCAACTGGCATCTCTTGAAGACCTTCAGTTCTTGTTTATACAAATGCAGTATTTGAAAAAAAATTGGGGGTAACTTATTTACATCCCATCAGATACCATAATCTAATTCATGATGAACCAGAGGTCTCAGAGTGAAGAGACCTTGAGATATAATACCATCTAATCGGCTCACCTTTCAGGACATACAACTATTACACAATTTACCGGGTACCTGAGTTATCTGGTATCTCCTACATGGTATGTTGTAAGTATGTTGTAAGATAACTAATAAATCCTTTATTAGTTATCTTCTGAGAATAAAGAAAATAAGATTTTTTTAAACATAGAGATGGGATCTCACTATATTGCTCAAGATGGTCTTGAACTCCTGGCCTCAAGCAATCCCCCTGCCTCAACCTCTCAAAGAAAAGGACATTTTATAAAGTGAACCTATTTATAGGTAGAAAAAGCAATGCACAAGGATTTTATTTCGACTGGATTGTTTTTCTTCTGAGAGTTGTAAGGGGAAGCGTGACACATATATGAGAGTTCTTCCAAAGTTAAAGTTAAGCTATTGCGATCCTAAGCCTAATCATTTCTCTAAGATCCTGAGACACTTACCTTCTGGCCTGGGAGGCCATGGCCCATTGTGCCCTTTGGGCCTGGGAAGCCTTGTGGTCCTTGTTCCCCCTACATAGGATATGAGAAGAGATGTTCTATTAATTTACCAGGATAGCTTGGATATTCTTTGGGTCAGAAACACACTTACGGTTTAAAACTGCATTATAGTATTATCGAAATATTGGGGGAAATATATATATATGTATATAAATACATACGTGTATGTGTGTATGTGTATGGCTCAACGGTTTGCTAGTAAGTGTTTAACAACTAAGACTAGGATAGGAGTGAGGGCTCTGATTTATGCCATTTGCCTATTTCTGTGGTGTAAATACTTTCACTGTGGCTAATTTCAAGCTATGAACACATCAACCAGTTCACACGTAACAGATAGCTGCTATTTCAGCTATGGTAGTAAAGGTGGGTTCCATCTTCTTTACATTTTTCCATGTTTTCTGGTATGTTAAAAAACACATGTTATTGGTTGGGCACAGTGGCTCATGCCTGTAATCCCAGCACTTTGGGAGGCTGAGGCAGGTGGATCACCTGAGGTCACGAGTTTGAGACCAGCCTGGCCAACATGGCGAAATCCTGTCTCTACTGAAAACACAAAAATTAGCTGGGCATGGTGGTGCACACCTGTAGTCCCATCTACGCAGGCGGGTGAGGCAGAAGAATTGCTTGAACCCAGGAGGCAGAGGTTGCAATGAGGTGAGATTGCACCACTGCCCTCCAGCCTGGGCAACAAGAGTGAAACTCCATCTCAAAAAAAAAAAAAGAAAAAAAATGTCATTTTAGTAACGGGGAAAAGAATATATAACAGCATCCATCCACAATTAATGCCAAGTTATTGTTTATGTAATTCCCTTTATACTGTTAGTTCCATCTCTCATAATTTGTAGCAACATTCAGGACTTGTTTCCAGATTTCTCCATCGCATTTTAACATTATTTCTTGCCCCACCAAAACCACACAGTTTCCAAGGGGTTTCATGGTGTTGAGCATGAAACAGAAACAATCACTAGCAAGTATACAAAGTCATAGTTCTAATGCTCCTTGGATCTTATACTCAATCCTTATTTGACTCTGGATAATTATTAGTAATGAGTCTCTGGCAAAGGCTTGAAGGACCACAGGCTCCTCGGGATTGATCTGTGGTTTTCAAAACTATCCTGATCATCCCCACCAAGATCATTGGCATGCTTGATAAAAATTGCATCTCCCAGGCCCAACCTCAAACCAACTAAATGAGAATCACAGGTGAAGGTAAAGACAAAATATGCGTTTTGCTATAAGTCTGCTAAAGCTTGAGAGCCACTACTCCAGGAGGCATGATGGGATTTACGAGGCACTCCTGGAAGGGGCCACAGAGGTTTGCTTGGAGACCATTACAACTTTGGGCACCTCAACATCCCTATGCCTCCTTTACCTTGTTCATTGGCTGTCAAGATTTTTCAAATCAAAAGGGCCCATTCTCTTTTAAACTGTTATAATGAAATATTTCAAAACAAAAATCATATAGAATAAAGTAAACACCTATCTACCACGTTAAAAAATAAAACAGATACAATTCAAACCTCTTAGGTACTCATCCCCAATCCTATTTCTCTGAGAGAAAAAATCTCTATCTGAAATTCATATTTATCATTCGTATCCATGTTTTTATGCTTTAACTACATTTCAAAATAATACATCTTTTTTTTGTTGTTTGTTTGTGTGTGTGTTTTTTTGTTTTTTTTTTTTTTTTGAGACAGAGTCTCACTCTGTCACCCAGGCTGGAGTGCAGTGGTGTGATCTCAGTTCACTGCAGTCCCCACCTCTCAAGTTCAAGCGATTCTCCTGCCTCAGCCTCCTGAGTAGCTGGGATTACAGGTGTGTGCCACTATGCCTGGCTAATTTTTGTATTTTTAGTAGAGACAGGGTTTCACCATGTTGGCCAGTCTGGTCTCAAACTCCTGACCTTAGGTGATCCACCTGCCTCGGCCTCCTAAAGTGCTGGGATTACAGGCATGAGCCACCACACCTGGCTGATATTTTTAATATTTTAAATTTCCAATAAATGATATATTTATGCATCCAATTTTTTTAAAAAACCTCAATATTATCTATTTGAAATTTGTGTGTGTGTATGTGTGTATATATATATATATATATATATATATATATGAGGTTCTAATTTGTTGATTGTCTCTCTGCTATAAAGTATTTCATTAAATAACTGAATACAACTTATCCATTAGCCTTTTGATGCACATTTAGGTTATTTCCAATATTTCTGTATTAAAAATAATATTTTAAGAATATCCTTTTATATGCCTTTGCACACTTGTATACATTCCTAGGAGGAAACTCTTACATCGAAACAAATATTATATAAAATGGTACAAAATAAAATGAACACAGCACAGATTCTCTGAAGCTGAACTAAAGGGCTCCATTTTTCACACACCCATCCCTAACCTCTCGCGGCACACTGGCTTGACTGAACTCTAAGGTTCTTTTTATTCTCTTACATGTGTTTCTAAACTGGTTGTAGGTATGGTGTTATGGTATTGCCTCTCCAGTTCAACACCAGAGGACTTAAAATAAGTTCTTTACAGGGGTGAGATTACAGAGAACTTAATTCACTGAATGTCTTTTCACTTTGGTATCTCTTGAGCCAAACCCAGCGCAGTAACATACTGGGCCCACTGGAAATGGGTATGCAGTGTTGCACTACAGTGTCTTGGGCCCACCTAAGGAGGCTCACCCCGAAGAGGAGTGCTTCCTCTGCTAGTTGCTTAGAGGGAACAAGTAGGGATGATTGGTCTTCTTCATTCAGTTTAAAGTCAGGATAGAATACAGTAGTCCCCCTTTATCTGTACTTTCATTTCCCATGGTTACACTTACCCACAGTCAACTGTGGTTGGAAAATAAGTGAGTATAGTATAATAAGATATTTCGAGAGAGACCACATTCACATAACTTTGATGACAGTATATTGCTTATAGTTGTTCTATTTTATTATGTGTTTGTTAATCTCCTACTGTGCCTAATTTTAAATTAGGCCTTATTATAGGTATGTGTATATAGAAAAAACATAGCATATTTAGGGTTTGGTAGTATCCAAGGTTTCAAGCACCCACTGGGAATATCGGAACATATCTCCTGCAGATAAGGAGGGACTACTGTAATCTTTTCCCACCAGGGAACTTGATATCATTGGGAGCCCCAGAACCCTGGATAGGAATTTGTGCCAGTTAAATAAACCCTAAACATTAAACTGACACTGGCATTCCAAGATGAAAATTCAATCAAAAAAAAGAGAGGAGAAAAATTTGTCCTGTTTCCAAAGATGGCACTCCCAACATAGGTGTCGTGAAGATGAATAGGTGGGAAGGTGTAGATAACACAGAACAACCTCATTATGCTCACTGCAAAACATGCTCTAATAGGAGTGGATCTGCAGCCTGCTTCTGAACATGAAGGTTAGTGGGGTCTGCCTACATACAGACTAGCAGCCAGCCCCCAGAGTGATATGCAGGACTGCAGGCAGCTACCTGCCTGAGGTTATACCATCTTCTTCTGCTCAAATCCAAAGGAAAACAAACACAAATATTATAGGAACGATATCCTCTTAAGAAAGATGTCTTGGTAAATTACACTTTGGTATAAATTTGTTTTCTCAGATTTTTTGTGGAGGTGAATGAGGACATTTTCATTCAATGAGGTACCTGGTAGAAGGTTTGGGTTGCAGGGGAGATGCGTCAGACCGCTGTACCTAAGTTAGGGGGTACAGCTGGCCAGGGATAAGACAGACTAAAGGCTCATGAGAACACTAAGAGGAAATCCATGGTTGGCTTTGTCTCAACCTGAAAGGACAGAACAGTGTGATAAACAGAGGAGCTGAGACTGTGGTGTGATGGTGAATTATCGCTGAGAGTTATATGTTTAGACAAAGTGAATCCAGAAAGAATGCCATACCTTTCTGACAATTACTCAGAATAATTATTTCTTTTGCAATATTTCAGATTCCTCCAGTAGCTACTACAGAAGATGTCCAATACATGTTCATGACTAACTAGCTGCCTTTAAGAAATGACACAATTTCCTAATATAGCTAAAACCTATTGTTGTAAGGGGAAGCATGACACATGCCCTGAGGGAAAAAACATTAGAGTAGCAAATTATCTTGTTAGGGTAATGTTCAGGAATTTCTTTTGCATTACTTCACAATATAAGTATTTTCTATATAACTGTTAACACTATAGATATTCCAGGCAGCTAGATTTCCCTATAATAAAGGCAATTCATTTTCTTTTTAATCGCTAGTTTCCCTTCAAAATACTTAAAGGCTTCCTATAACTTTCAGAGTAGACTATCTAGCTAAAAGCCTTTAGCAAGTAAATCCATGTCTGATCTTGGCAGAGGTGAATGCTATCCAATCAGACTTTTAAATGTATAAGTCTCAGGAAAATGATAAACAATGATTTGAGTGTGGGTCAGAAACAACTGCATGAAACAACCTATTTTATTGGAAGCTATAATTAAATCTAAATTTCAAACCCTGGTTAATCACTATATCACCACATTAGATGTGTCCTGATAAAGAAGTGATCATTTTCATTTTTCAGATGACTGCTTGTTCTCTGGGAGAGAAATTTCTAAGAATAATGCACATCTACCTGAATGTTTCCATTGATTTATTTTTGCATTACTGATACGTCAGGAAACAATGATTTTTCTTTCAAAATGTTTTCTCAGTAAGGTGTGGTAAGAAAAAAATCAAATTTATAGATGATCATAAAATATAAAATGGACATCTGGCTTCTGCCAGTGTGTAGAAAAGTGGAAAAAAATGCTACTCTCATTCTTAAGCCCCAACAACAAAAAATGAGAACTAATCTGTGAAGTCACAGCTTTTCTTGAATCCATCATAGAGCTGTGGTTGCAGGGCACCCAGCCAATTCAGCATCTAAGGAAAGTCAAGATCCTTCAAGGAGACACAGGCTTGGATATTCACCTACCTGGTGGAGGTGCCACATGTTATACAAGCTGGTAAGAATTTAGCTAAAATTTTTAACAGGATGCTAAAGGCTGAGTGTGGGATAGCAGGAGGGGATAGGACCCCTGGGAGCTGCAGGCACAAGAGAAAATCACAGCTACTCACAGACTCTTCTCAGGGACTTTGCTGGTGCTCAAGAGAAAGACTGGGGCCAGGACTAGGGTCAGGAGTAGGCTTCCCTTGTGGTGCCAGCCTGGGAAGGGAAGCAGCAGTCCCACAGGTCTCAGTCTGTTTGTGCTGCTATAACAAAATACCATAGACTGGGTGGCTTATAAACAACAGCAGATTATCTCTCACAGTTCTGGAGGCTAGAAAGCCCACGATCAAGGAATTGGCAAATTCAGTGTCTGGTGAGGGTCCATTTCCTGGTTCATAGGTGGCACTTTCTTGCCGTGTCCTCACATGGTGGAAGGGACAAGACAGCTCCCTGGGGCCTCCTTTATAAGGGTGCTAATCCCATTCCTGAGGACAGAGGTGACCTAATCACCACCCCAAGGCCCCACTTCCTAACGCCATCGACTTAGGGGTTAAAATTTCAACATATGAATGTGGGGACCATATGAATTTTTAGACCACATTCTGTTTCCTTTTGAAGGAAACAGAATAAACCTTGCAAGAATGAATCCTGGGCCCAGATCTTTAGAGATGCCCTACTATTTGTGGAGGGTCAGGAAACCACGCCCAGACCATTAGACGCCTCCTCGTATGGGTTTGCTGGAACACATAAAACTACATACTAAAAAGAGTAAATTTTACTGCATATAAATAATCCTTTACTAAAGAATAAAACAATACTTTAAAAAGTTAAAAAGAATTAGATAAACACTTGGCAAAATTTAAATGAGTTCTATAGATTAAATATTATATCAATAATTTTCTGATGTTTATTATTGTACTGTGTTATATAAGAGAATGTGCTTGTTTGTAGCAAAAATACTGATGTATTAGGAGTAAATGGGTACCAAATCTGAATTTTACTCTCAAGTGTTTCAGAAAAATAATATGACACATATATATATATATATATATATATATATGCAAAGTGATATAGCAAATGTGGTAATATTAACATTTATAGAATCTGGGTAAAGGATATATAAAAATTCTTTGTATTATCTTTGCAACTTTTTTTGCAAGTCTGAAATTATTTCAAAATAAAAGTTAAACATTAATACATAAAATGAATGCATGAATAAACGTACCAAGTGGTTGCAAAAAGATGTCAGCTATCACTGCTGCAGCGGCTAAAGCATATGAGTATACAGGTACTTTGCCTACTCAAAGTTTGGGAGCCCAAAGGCTAAAAGAACATCAAAAGACCTAAAACAAAGCTACAGGTGTGGATTTCTCCCTACGCAGAAACAGCTTCCACTGTTTGAATTCAGGAGGCTTCTACTGTTACCAGAAGCTTCTAAACTTCCCTAGGATTTGTATTCATACCAATTTCAGTTCAATTTTTTAAATTATAATTTCTGGGGTACATGTGCAGAACATGGTTTGTTACATAGGTATGCATGTATCACGGTGGTTAGCTGAACCCATCAACCCATCATCTACATTAGACATTTCTCCTAATGCTATCCCTCCCCCAGCCCCCCACCCCATGACAGGCCTTGGTGTGTGATGTTCCCCTCCCTGTATCCACGTGTTTCTCATTTTTCAACTCCCAGTTATGAGTGAGAACATGCAGTGTTCAGTTTCCTGTTCTTGTGTTAGTTTGCTAAGAATGATGGTTTCCAGCTTCATCTATGTCTCTGCAAAGGACATGAACTCATCCTTTTTTATATCTGCATAGTATTCCATGGTGTATACTGCCACTTTTCTTTATCCAGTCTATCATTAACGGGCATTTGGGTTGGTTCCAAGCCTTTGCTATTGTGAACAGTGCCGCAATAAACATGTGGGTGCATGTGTCTTTATAGAATGATTTATAATCCCTTGGGTATATACCCAGTAATGGGACTGCTGGGTCAAATGGTATTTCTGGTTCTAGATCCTTGAGGAATTGCCACACTGTCTTCCACATGGTTGAACTAATTTACACTCCCACCAACACTGTAAAAGCATTCCTATTTCTCCACATCTTCTCCAGCATCTGTAGTTTTCTGACTTTTTAATGATCGCCATTCTAACTGGTGTGAGATGGTATCTCATTGTGGTTTTGATTGGCATTTCTCTAATGACAGTGATGATGAGCTTTTTTTCACATTTGCTGACTACACATATGTCTTCTTTTGAGAAGTGTCTGTTCATATCCTTCACCCACTTTTTGATGGGGTTGTTTTTTTCTTGTAAATTTAAGTTCTTTGTAGATTCTGGATATTAGCCTTTTGTCAGATGGATAGATAGCAAAAATTTTCTCCCATTCTGTATGTTGCCTGTTCACTCTGATGATAGTTTCTTTTGCTGTGCAGAAGATCTTTAGTTTATTAGATCCCATTTGTCAATTTTGGCTTTGGTTGCCATTGCTTTTGGTATTTTAGTCATGAAGCCTTTGCCCATGCCTATGTCCTGAATGGTATTGCCTAGGTTTTCTTCTAGGGTTTTTTTTTTAAGGTTTTAGGTCTTACTTAAGTCTTTAATCCATTTTGAGTTAATTTTTGTATAAAGTGTAAGGAAGGGGTCCAGTTTCAGTTTTCTGCATATGACTAGCCAGTTTTCCCAACACCATTTATTAAATAGGAAATCCTTTCCTCATTGCTTGTTTTTGTCAGGTTTGTCAAAGACCAGATGGTTGTAGATGTACAGTGTTATTTCTGAGGCTTCTGTTCTGTTCCACTGGTCAACATATCTGTTTTGGTACCAATACCATGCTGTTTGGGTTACTGTAGCCTCATAGTATAGTTTGAAGTCAGGTAGCGTAATCCCTCCAGCTTTGTCCTTTTTGCTTAAGATTGTCTTGGTTATGTGAGCTCTTTTTTGATTCCATAAGAAATTTAAAGTAGATTTTTCTAAATCTGTGAAGGAAGTCAATAGTGGCTTGATAGGGATTGCATTGAATCTATAAATTACTTTGGGCAGTATGACCATTTTCACAATATTGATTCTTCCTGTCCATGAGCATGGAGTGCTTTTCCATTTGATTGTGTCTTCTCTTATTTCCTTGAGCAGCGGTTTGTAGTTCTCCTTGAAGAGGTCCTTTACATCCCTTGTAAGTTGTATTCCTAGGTATTTTATTCTCTTTGTAGCAATTGTGAATGGGAGTTCACTCACGATTTGGCTATCTGTTTGTTTGTTATTGGTGTATAAGAATGCTTGTGATTTTTGCACATTGATTTCATATACTGAGACTTTGCTGAAGTTGCTTATCAGCTTAAGGAGATTTTGGGCTGAGACAATAGTGTTTTCTAAATATACAACCATGTCATCTGCAGGGACAATTTGACTTCCTCTCTTCCTATTTGAATACCCTTTATTTCTTTCTCTTGCCTGATTGCCTTGGCCAGAACTTCCAATACTATGTTGAATAGGAATGGTGAGAGAGGGCATCCCTGTCTTGTGCCGAATTTCAGCGGGAATGCTTCCAGTTTTTGCCCATTCCATATGACACTGGCTTTGGGTTTGTCATAAATGGCTCTTATTATTTTGAGATATGATCCATCAATACCTAGTTTATTGAGAGTTTTTAGCATGAAGGGATGTTGAATTTTGTCAAAGGACTTTTCTGCATCTATTGAGATAATCAGGTGGTTTTTGTCATTGGTTCTGTTTAGGTGGTGGATTATGTTACTTGATTTGCATATGTTGAACCAGCCTTGCATCCCAGGGATGAAGCCGACTTGATCGTGGTGGTTAAGCTTTTTGATGTGCTGCTGGATTCAGTTTGCCAGTATTTTATTGGGAATTTTTGCATTGATGTTCATCAGGAATATTGGCCTGAAATTTTCTCTTTTTGTTGGGTCTCTGCCAGGTTTTCATATCAGGATAATGCTGGCCTCATAAAATGAGTTAGGGAGGAGTCCCTCTTTTTCTGTGGTTTGGAATAGTTTCAGAAGACATGGTACCAGCTCCTCTTTGTACCTCTGTTAGAATTCGGCTGTGAATCCGTCTGGTCTTGGGCTTTTTTTGCTTGGTAGGCTATTAATTACTGCCTCAATTTCAGAACTTGTTTTGGTCTGTTCGAGGATTCAACTTCTTCCTGGTTTGGACTTGGAAGTGTGTATGTGTCCAGGAACTTATCCATTTCTTCTAGATTTTCTAGTTTATTTGCATAGAGGTATTTATAGTATTCTCTGATGGTAGTTGGTATTTCTGTGGGATCAGCAGTGATATCCCCTTTATCATTTTTTATTGCATCTATTTGATTCTTCTCTCTTTTATTGGTCCAGCTAATGGTCTATTTTGTTGATCTTTTCAACCAGCTCCTGGATTCACTGATTTTTTGAAGAGTCTTTTTGTGTCTTTATCTCCTTCAGTTCTGCTCTGATCTTAGTTATTTCTTGTCTTCTACTAGCTTTTGAATTTGTTTGGTCTTGTTTCTCTAGTTCTTTAGTTGCGATGTTAGGGTGTCGATTTTAAATCTTTCCCACTTTCTCTTGTGGGCATTTAGTGCTATAAATTTCCCTCTAAATACTGCTTTAGCTGTGGCTCAGAGATTCTGGTACCTTGTATCTTTGTTCTCCTTGGTTTCAAAGAACTTATTTATCTCTGCCTTAATTTCGTTACTTACCCAGTAGTCATTCAGGAGCAGGTTGTTCAGTTTCCATGTAGATGTGCGGTTTTGAGTGAGTTTCTTAATCCTGAGTTCTAATTTGATTTCACTGTGGTCTGAGAGATTGTTTGTTATGATTTCCATTCTTTTGCATTTGCTGAGGAGTGTTTTACTTCCAATTATGTGCTCAATTTTAGAATAAGAGTGATGCAGTGCTGAGAAGAATGCATATTCTGCTGATTTGGGGTGGAAGGTTCTGTAGATGTCTATTAGGTCCAGTTGGTCCAGAGCTGAGTTCATGTCCAAAATATCCTTGTTAATTTTCTGTCTTGTTAATCTGTGTAATATTGACAGTGCTGTGTAAAAGTCTCCCACTATTATTGTGTGGGAGTCTAAGTCTCTTTGTAGGTCTCTAAGAAGTTGCTTTATAAATGTGGGTGCTCCTGTATTGGGTGCCTATATATTTAGGTTAGCTCTTCATGTTGCATTGATCCCTTTACCATTATGTAATGCCCTTCTTTGTCTTTTTTGATCTTTGTTGATTTAAAGTCTGTTTTATCAGAGACTAGGATTGCAACCCCTGCTACTTTTTTTTTTTTTTTTTGCTTTCCATTTGCTTGGTAAATATCCCTCCACCCCTTTATTTTGAGCCTATGTGTGTCCTTGCACATGAGATGGGTCTCCTGAATACAACACACTGATAGGTCTTGACTTGTTATTGAATTTGCCAGTCTGTGTCTTTTAATTGGGGCATTTAGCCCATTTACAGTTAATATTGTTATGTATGAATTTGATCTGGTCTTTATGAGGTTAGCTGGTTATTTTGCTCGTTAGTTGATGCAATTTCTTCAGTGTCAATGGTCTTTAGAATTTGGTATGTTTCTGGCATTGGCTGGTGCTGGTTGTTCCTTTCCATGTTTAGTGCTCCCTTCAGGAGCTCTTGTAAGGCAGGCCCAGTGGTGACAAAATCGCTCAGCATTTGCTTGTCTGTAAAGGATTTTATTTCTCCTTCACTTGTGAAGCTTAGTTTGGCTGGATATGAAATTCTGGGTTGAAAATTCTTTTAAGAATGTTGAATATTGGCTCCCACTCTCTTCTGGCTTGTAGGGTTTCTGCAGAGAGATCTGCTGTTAGTCTGATGTGCTTCCCTTTGTGGGTAACCTGACCTTTCTCTCTGGCTGCCCTTAACATTTTTTCCTTCATTTCAACCTTGGTGAATCTGACTATTATGTGCCTTGGGGTTGCTCTTCTTGAGAAGTATCTTTGTGGTGGTCTCTGTAATTTCTGAATTTGAATGTTGTCCTGTCTTGCTAGGTTGGGGAAGTTCTCCTGGATAATATCCTAAAGAGTATTTTCCAACTTGGTTCCATTCTCAATGTCACTCTCAGGTACACCAATCAAACGTAGGTTTGGTCTTTTCACATAGTCCCATATTTCTTGGAGGCTTTGTTGGTTCCTTTTCATTCTTTTTTCTCTAATCTTGCCTTCATGCTTTATTTCATTAAGTTGATCTTCAATCTCTGATATCCTTTCTTCCACTTCATTGATTTGGCTATTGATACTTGTGTATGCTTCACGAAGTTCTTGTGCTGTGTTTTTCAGCTCCATCAGGTCATTTATGTTCTTCTCTAAGCTAGTTATTCTAGTTAGCAATTCCTCTAACCTTTTTTCAAGGTTCTTAGCTTCCTTGCATTGGGTTACAACATGCTCCTTTAGCTCAGAGGAGTTTGGTATTACTCACCTTCTGAAGCCTACTTCTGTCAATTCGTTAAATTCTTTCTCAATCAGTTTTGTTCCCTTGCTGGTGAGGAGTTGTGATCCTTTGGAGGAGAAGAGGCTTCTGGCTTTTTGTGCTTGTTTTTCCTCATCTTCATGGATTTATCTACCTTTGTTCTTTGATGTTGGTGATCTTTAGATGGGGTTTCTGAGTGGACGTCCTTTTGTTGATGTTGATGCTATTCCTTTCTGTTTGTTAGTTTTCCTTCTAACAGTCTGGTCCCTCTGCTGCAGGTCTGCTGGCGTTTGCTGGATGTCCACTCCAGACCCTTTTTGCCTGGGCATTACCAGTGGAGGCTGCAGAACAGCAAAGACTGCCACCTGTTCAATCCTCTGGAAGCTTCGTCCCAGACGGGTACCCACCAGATGCCAGACAGAGCTCTCCCGTATGAGATGTCTGTTGGTGGGAGGTGTCTCCCAGTCAGGAGACACAGGGTTCAGGGACCCACTTGAGGAGGCAGTCTGACCCTTAGCAGAGCTTGAACGCTGGGCTGGGAGATGCACTGCTCTCTTCAAAGCTGGCAGGCAGGGATGTTTAAGTCTGCTGAAGCTGCACCCACAGTCTCCCCTTCCCCCAGGTGCTCTGTCCGAGGGAGACGGGGGTTTTATCTATAAGCCCCTTGCTGGGGCTGCCTTTTTTCAGATATGCCCTGCCCAGAGAGGACGAATCTAGAGAGGCAGTCAGGCTACAGTGGCGTTGCTGAGCTGTGGAGGATTCCACCCAATTGGGACTTCCCCACAACTTTGTTTACATTGTGAGGGGAAAAGTGGACCCCTCTCCCCACACCAAGTTTGAGCATCCCAGGTCAACTTCAGACTGCTGTGTTGGCAGTGAGAATTTCAAGGCATTGGATCTTAGCTTGCCAGGCTCCGTGGGGGTGGGATCTGCTGAAGTAGACCACTTGGCACCCTGGCTTTAGCCCCCTTTCCAGGGGAGTGAACAGTTCTGTCTCGCTGGCGTTCCATGTTCCACTGGGGTATGAAAAAAAAAAACACTCCTGCAGCTAGCTCGGTGTCTGCCCAAACGGCCTCCCAGTATTGTGCTTGAAACCCAGGGCCCTGGCGGCGTAGGCACCCAAGGGACTCTCCCGGTCTGTGGGCTGTGCATACTGTGGGAAAAGCATAGTATCTGGACCAGAGTGCACCGTTCCTCATGGCACAGTCCCTCATGGCTTCCCTTGGCTAGGGGAGGGAGTTCCCTGACCCCTTGTGCTTTCCAGGTGAGGCAATGCCCCACCCTACTTCAATTCACCCTCTGTGTGCTACCCCCACTGTCTAACCAGTCCCAATGAGATGAGCCAGGTACCTCAGTTGGAAATGCAGAAATCACCAGCCTTCTGCATTGATCTCACTGGGAGCTGCAGACCAGAGCTGTTCCTATTCAGCCATCTTGCCAGCCTGCAATCCTATATAAGCTTTCTATAAATTTGATTTTATAGTATGGGAAACTAATAATATTCTGCACTTTGATATTCTTACTTTTCGTAAGGTTTATTTAACTTATTCTTAAATTCATTTGAAGATGTGTTGAAAGCTGTATTTTCTGCTGCGGTTGCTGAGGTTGGCCATGACAATAAGGAAATTCAGGATGCTATAGCTATGGAGGGTCAGTTCAATCTTTTAAACCAGCAGGATTGTCCACTTGGACACAGCCAGTTTGTAGGTCTGATGCTGGTTATCTACCCCGAGACTGTGAATTCTATCTACACATGGATAATATAAATGCTAATGGAGAAGTAGGACACCAGGGCTGGACAGCAAGAGAAGGAATCTTTTCCCTTCCTGTTTGAGTTCGTGCCTTCCCAAGGTTCCTTTGTCATCTCATAGGTAATAATAGAGGTAATTATTTATAACACACTACTTATTTCTAAGAAGAGATAGGTATTCTACATTTACAAAACTGTACCAGGAGGTTCACTCTTAAGGAAAAAAAGAAATGAGCTGTTCTTGAATTTCGGCACTTGCTCATTGCCTCAGACTGAAATGTGGAAGTTGAGAGAAAAAAACAGCTATGGGCTGGGCACGGTGGCTTATGCCTGTAATCCCAGCACTTTGGGAGGTTGAGGTGGGAGAATCGCTTGAGGCCAGGAGCTCGAGACCAGCCTGGCCAACATGGCGAAACCCTGTTTCTACTAAAAATACCAAAAATTAGCCAGGTGTGGTGGCATGCTCCTGTAGTCCCAGCTACTTGGGAGGCTGAGGCAGGAGAATCACTTGAACTCAGGAGACGGAGTTCTGCAGTGAGCCAAGATCACATCACTGCACTCCAGCCTGGGCAACAGAGTGAGGCTCCGTCTTAAAAAAACACAGACAAACCAGCTGTGGTACCTGAATGGGATTTTGGCCCAAACCCAGGCTTAATTCAGTGAAAACATTTCACCTTTTAATCTTTCATCTTTGTACTCTTTTCATTTTACTATTAAGTTGCTTTCTTCCTTATCATTTTCCAACTTTTGCAAAAAGAAAAATGGCTAAGTAAGGCCAATAATAACGGCCAGCATTTCCAGCTCAAACAGAAGCTTGGGTTGCTCCTCCATTAAGATTTGCAGTCCTGTGTGATAAATCAGAGAGACCTCGTTACACATTACAAACAAATGAAACTTCTGGCTAACCATCAGTTATAGTCAATTGGAACATGCTTGGTTGAGAGCACTTGCTGTAAAAGCTCTGAGAAGAGGAAGAATTTTACTTTAGCACAAAATTTTCTTTGCTGGGATGCAATCATGCAACCATATTAAAAGTTTAAACCCATCCCCACTACTTTTTCATGGCCCCCAAAACATCCCAGAATAAATAATTTTACCATTCTTTCCTCTACTTCTCTTCTAGTTTGCCTGTCTTCCTTTCTAATTACGTTATTGCTAATTAGGAACCGGGGGAACTGTACATTTTGAAAGTGGTGTGTGAAAGCCTTCTGCTAGGTCAAATAAAAAAGCCAGGATTAAGACGCTGACTTAGTGGGTTAATAACAGTTAACAAGATGCAGTGACCTACCTGAATAGTCAACAAGTATTTGGCCTGGAATCCACGAACTACCTTTGTTTTGAAAGGGATCGTTTTCTGCTTTGTGAGTACAGCTAATTCACTTGAGAAGGTAAATGTACTTCTCATTAGCCTTTCTAGTACATAAAATTATACATATTGATAGAAGGACCTTATCCAGAGACCCCCTAGAGCAACCCAGTGGTCTGCCATTTGGGTATTGATCTCCTTCTCCCTGAAGTTCTGATCCTAATTCTCCTACTGTAACCAGCAACTGCCATTTATTGTGCGCCCATGTGTAAAGAATTGAGCTCATATACTCATTTAATTTTTGTGATAACCCTGGGAGCAAGTATATACATGATAAAACCAAGGCTTCACTAATACTTTCACTCAAATACAAAGCTGGCAGTCCCTCCGAACAAAGGCTTTGCTGGTTTTCATTCCCTAATACTATCTTGGTGTAGAGCAGAAGCCAGGCAGTTTCCCCTTCTCTGACTTGATAATCAGCAGCTTCCAGTGTTTTAAAATCCTTTTCCTTTGTGCAATTCAATCCCTCTAACTTAATGTCCCATATAGATATGTTAACACTCTCTAATGGGGACTAAGACGGCCTAATGCTTGTTCAACAAAGCACCCTATTTGGTTGGGAACAGAATCAATGAGTAAGTTACTTGTTATCAGGCAAGCCATTTGTTGAAGTGTAGGCCTGGCTCATTTGGTACCTGGCCAGAATACAATCCTGATGGGCTTAATGGAACAAAAACATGGCTTCATTATATTTGATTTTCATTCAAATGGTGATCTAGTTCCATTGTGTCTGGTGAAAGGCAGAGAAATAGTTGACCTTTTATAGATTCAGGGACTGATTTTGAGTCTGTTCCTAAAAACAGTTTAAAACCTGCACCATTTGTACCTCTTCCCCTGTCTCCATGGCCCTCAATGCAGGGCTTTTGTTAATAACCAGCCATGTATATACACTGTCAGCCATGTATAGCAAGGGTTTTCAGAACAGCTCCCATGGAAATGTCCCTGTGCTGGACCAAGACGCTGCTGACATTAATACTGATGGCTGTTATCTGTTTTCTATTGCTGTTGTAATGAATTGCCATGAATTTAGTGGTATTCTCTTACAGTTCTGGAAGTCAGAAGTCTGAAATCAATTTCACTGGGCTACAGTCAAGGTGTCAACAGGGCTGGTTTCCTCTAGAGGCTGTAAGAAGAGAATCTATTTCCTTAATTTTTTCAGCTGCTGGTGGCCACCTGTATTCAACAGTTTTCCTCCATCTTCCTGCACTCCAGTCTGTTTCCGTCATCACGATGCATCTTTCATAGTCTCTTCTCCTTTTGCCTCCCTCTTATAAAGGACATTCGGGCCTTATATTCAAGGCCCACCCAGATAATCCAGGATAATCTCCCCAACTCAGGATTCCTTCTGCCATTTAAGGTAATATGTACTAATTCCAGGGATTCAGATGTGGACATCTTTGAGAACCATTATTCAGCTTACCACGGTGGCTTTTGCTCTATTTATACAAAAAGTAAGATAATAATTATATTGTCTGTAATTTACCTTAATACACTTCCATTTAGATCATATCATGAATATGTGTATGTGCAAGTTAACTTAATTTGCACTCTAGGGATGCTAAGTTAACACTTGAAATAGTGCATTCAGTAGTCCACACTTCTCAGGCGTGAGCTTCAACTATTGCTATCTGGATTTGCTCCATAGGGATAAGTAAAACAATTTATCTTTGATGAAATAAGGAGTGTTTAAGACATGTGGTAGCTAGAAATGTTGTACAGGTACCTTACCCCCTACACAAATTGGGCATAAGAGTGAGGTCCACCCACCAGCCAAATAGAGCACCTAATTCTTGAGCTCCATTCAGAACAAGTGCCTCCTACTCTCATCGCATAATGAAGAATCCCTTCACCTGACGTAACTAAAAGGTTAATTGGTCCTGTCATGAGAATATTTTTGCATTTGCCTCAGAGTGTTCATTTCATGCAAAATGCTTTAAAATATATTGAATTGGACCTTTGACCAATCTTTTAGTAAAAGTGTTTATGCCTGCTTATAGCTGAACACAGGGTAGAATTCTGTGTTCTTATAATAAATAGCTGAACACAGGGTAGAAATTTGTTTTAATTGAAACATGCCATCTGATAGCAAAGTTGTCTAGGAGGAAGCAGATACTCCTATTGAATTCTATTCTTCAGAGGCCATTCTTCTGACAGTCATCAAACAGAATCTAACAAATAATAAATATCCAAATTGGCTTAGCTCAGCTCTCAATACTTACAGTCAAATGTTCTCCATTTGGAGATTATTTCCTGCAATCATTTTCTTAAACTTTTAGTCCTTGCTTCCATTTTTTCTGTTTATAACCACTAGCAAATGATAAAGTGATTGGACAAGTAGCAAATGAATATTTGCCAATAATCTCAGCAACAGTCAAGCCACTTAACTATGTTGATTGCTTCATGGATACATGCTCACAATTTTGATTTTCTATCCAATTCACAGAATTTAGTCCTGTTTTCTGACAATGAAATTGTTCTTAGTTTAAGTCCTAGAGTTAAATACATGGATAGGTCATAGTGCAAAGGGTGCCATGGCTTTAAGGGGCTTTTCCAGTTGGACTCAGTTGCATACATTAACTTGTCCTGCCCTCCTGTCTAAACAGCTATCTGTAAAACCTGCCAAATTTCATGAATGCCTCACATGGTATTTGAATATATTCACACCACAAGTGATAAATACAGAGAGACAGGGTTGCCTTTATGACAGTTGACTCTGCTAGAGACAAGGATGTCTGGAATGCTGTCTTTGCTGGCCATCTGCACGATGCAGTCTCCTTGTCCTCCTGAGTGTTTAGTGGTTTGTGTGTTTAGATGTCAGTTTGCCTTTAACTACTCTGACGCCTCCGTTGGTGCTCCCTGTATCCTCAAGGTAGGTTTCTGCCAGGGTCCCTTACTTTTACCTTCATGTTATCCTTAGCAATCTTGTCCACTTCTATGACTTTAGTCATAGAATCTCCAATTCTCTAGTCCACAGTCTCAGCCCTGTCTCTTAGATCCAGGTGTAACTTCATATCTACTTTCTACAGTTTTCCATATGCTAGCCATTTCAGAACCAAATCCATCAAATACACCTCAGCCACATCTGCTTTTCACTCTTGGCTTTCCTTTCTCCACTCACCCCTCAGGCTCAGGATTCTTTTTGTGTTCTGACCTCTGTGCTTCCTGAACACCCTCATCCAGTCTGTGGGCAAGTCCCAGCCTCCCAAACACATCCAAGAAGTCTTCCCTGATCCTCCCTGACCCCAGCCAAGAGTGACATCTTCCATATCAACCCACAACTTTCTTAGAGCATGTGTCTCATAACAGGCTTGTTTGCTCACATCCTATCTGTCCTACTTATTACAAACTCCCAAAGTGGAGGCATTTCTCCTTATTAGCCTTTCTACCTTCAGAGTGCCTATTTCAGGGCCCTGCATATTGTTCTGAGCTAGAGATAATGGATGTGGAGGTTGGCCATCTTTTTGGCAGAAGTTGCCTAGAGATCATGCATCCTAAATTTTGTCTTGTTTAGCCTGGGTTCCTCTCAGGTTGATAGGAAGCAAATTTCATGACAAACTTTTGGAGTTCAATATGGAAAAGAAATAATAAAATAGGGATACATGGAAAAATGCCATCCAAGAATTCGTTATGTGGGTCAATTGAAAGAAGTGTTTACAACCAGATTCTCTGGGCCTGGAATCTGGAGCTGAGTCTAGGGCCACTTTATTAAAAACTTCTGCGGCACTGTCCTCTGAGACAGTTAAATAAAGCAGATAAGGGAGTAACCACAAGTTAGAAAAATACTACACTTCATTTAAGCAGCATTCTGCTGACTGCATAGGCCACTTCAGCAGAGCTGCCAGTATGCAAAGCCAGCCAGAACTGCTGACCTGTGTGGCCACAGCTGCTACAATAGCAGCAGGAATGGGGCCTCCAAGCAAAGCATTCAATCCCCCTGTATACTTTTCTGAATGAAAGGATTCCATAAAATGTTGTATGCTTTTCAAATTACTCTTCTCTTTTCCATTTATCAGTTCATTAACAGACAAGAATGGACGCAGAAGCAGTGAAAGGGCAAAGCCCCCTTCATGCTGATTTAATACTTGAGGAGGCTAAACAGTGGCCCCTAGATATCCAGGTCCCCATCCCTGGAACCTATGAACCCTATTATCCATGGAAAAAGTTAAGGATTGTGGCATGGGTGATTATCCTGGATTATCCATGTGAGCCCTAAATGTAACCACAAGTATTCTAAGAGCAAGGCAGAGGGAGATTTGACAGACAGGAGAGAAGAAGGCCAAGCAACAGAAAATAGGGTGAAGCAGAGTCAGACAGAAAAGATGGAAACCATTGGCTTTGAAGATGGAAGAAGGAGCCACGAGCCAAGGAATATGAGGAATGTGTCTATAGAAGCTGGAAAAAACTAGGAAATGTATTCTCCCCTAGCAGAGTCTGCATGGCCAGGTGCCCTTCAGAATGTTGTAGAACGCATTCTCATGTTTGGTGGGAGGGGATCTGAAGAAGCCCTTTCTTATTGGAAAAATCAAGCACATGCCTAGCAACTCCTTCCTCTTTGGCATTACAGATTTTTTGTCTGCTGGATTGTTTCCAGCAGCATACAACATATGATAATATTTCCCAGCTTAAAAAAAAACCTTCCTTAATCGCACATATTACTTCCTCTATAACTCCATTTCTATACTTCTTTTTCACAAGTGTTGCCTGTATACTTTGTCTTCACTTGTTTCTTATCATTTTCTCTTTTTAAAATTTCTTATTTTAAAATCCTTTCAAACTTACAGGAAAAAATTACAAGAATAATACAAATATTTCCCATATTCCCTTTACCCTAATTCATCAATTAAGACTTTCCATTTTTTTTATTTCTCCCTCCCTCTCCCCTCTTCCCATAGGACGTGTGGGTATTTGGGTGTGTGTGTATGTGTGTGTGTGTGTGTGTGTGTGTGTGTGTGTACAGCTCTTGTGAAAGTCACCAATGACTTCCAGGTTGTCAAATCTAATGATCATGTTTCAGTTCTCATCTAATCAGCAGCACCAAAATTAGCTCTCTGTGAAATATTTCCTCATGTGGCTTCCAGGACATCTCTTTCTTTTCATTCTGTCTACCCCACTGGCCACTCCATCTCAGCCTGCTTTGCCAGGTCCTCTTCATCATACAAACTTCCAAATGCTGGAGGACCCAGGGCCCAGTCCTTGGATTTCTTCTCTTCTATGTATACTCTCACTCTCCACACATCCTCATCCAGTCTCAAGACTTTAAATACCATCTATAAATTGTTAAATAAAATTTATATCTCTTGTCCTGACCTCTCCCCTGAACTCCAGATTTCTATCCCCAAATACCTACTTAGCAGGCCCATTTAAAGAGTTAGCTGTACATGCCTAAGTCTGAATTTCTGATTTCTCAACACCTACCCACCTCCATTCTTCCTATTATATAAAGTCTCCCATTTCAGAAAATGGAAATTTCACCTTTCCAGTCAGGCAGGTCAAAAACCTTAGTTATCCTCGACTTCTTTGTCTATATTATACCCCATATTCAGTCCAGAATGCAACCACCCCTTATCAATTCCACCATCACCACCCTGCCCACACCATCTCCTGCCTGCACTTTGGCAATACATTTCTATCTTACTTGTTTTTGTCCCCTTGTAGCCCATTTGTCACATACTGCCACAGAACCATCCTTTTAAATCATGATTAATATCAGGTCACTCCTCTGTGCAAAACCCTTCAAGAACTTCTTATATCACAATGCTCACTGCATTCCAAATTGTCACTGACGTTCATCAAATATGGCAGGCATGGATTCTTATTCCAATCCCTAATTGAGAACCCCAAAAATTTATTCTATCCATTGCCTGAGCTTCTACTCCACTTCTAAACATGCAGGATTCAATGTTAAGAGCCAGGAATGCAGAGTACAGAAGGACAAATAACAATGCTCATAAGGGAGGCTTTTTGAAAAAATAAGCAAAAGCGTGTAGTGACGGGATTCTCCCAATGGGTGAGGAGTTGCCCTAAGTCTTCCTTTAATTCATACTTTAAAATCTACCATCAATACAGCTGGCTACTCTGGGAAACTGTTTTGCACATTGACTGAGATTACTAAGATTAGTTCCAGCTCACAATTTCATCATTTGAACATCAAGGTTAAACATCAGAACATTTTGCTTCTTCCCGTCAAGGCTTGTGGCAATGTCATTATCTTATGCAATAAGAAGAGATAAATTATAAATACCTATATTCTATGGCTCAGAAGGAGTGGATTCATTTTAGTGTGTGGTATATGGATTCAATCTTACTAGTTCCCAATCCCACCTCATATATTAGTCTTTGTTCAATACTTTTATCACAAATACAATTCATTGTTCAATTAGCAAATGAGAGACTGCATGTAGTAATTGTATCATATTTAAAGAAAATTGCTTTGTACAGGTATTTAGAGAATCAAACTAGGGAGATACAGTTCTCACTATGAGATGAGATGAAAACGTTGACACCAGTTCTATCAGGCACTAAATAAATATCAAGGCAAAACACTAAACAAGACCAACTTATCTTTTATAAAGTAAAGGGACAACAGACTCAATCCGTAGGTCCTTATTTTCTCCCCCACTGTATGTTTTGATATTTTCTTGCCAAATGGATTTAAGGGAATGTGGATGGAGACTTTATAGAATCTAATCTCCATGCATAGGGGCGTTAGCTGTGATAGTCCCTTCTATCTTCAGCACTTACCACAGTACCTAGCACATAGATGCTCATTAATATTTGTTGAATAAATGCTCTGGAAGATGGGCAAGATTATAAATACTGAGGAAGACTACAGACAGGACTCATTTTTTTTCCTTGGATAGCTACTGTGTATCCAGGTGTATGTTAGGTGTGCAGTATACACAATAAACAAGACATCTACTATCTCACAGTCTGGTGGTTAGATAAGAAATGATCACTCATGGTGTGAGAAGTGCTATGATGTGGACTAGTCAGTGTACCATGGGAGCACAGGCTTCAAGAGACAGGGAAGGCTTCTGGAGGACAGACTATCTAATAGGAGCCCTGATATGTAAGTCAACCTGTTGAAGTTGGGGTGAAAGGGATCTTTCCAAGAAGAGGGAACAGCACGTGAACAAGCACCTGGCCCAGGAAACACAGCTTTCAGGTGGAAGTGAAAGACTTTCAGTAAAATCAGATCAAAGCCGAGGGGATGAGAAGACTTGAGGATGGGTACCTAGATCATATGTGTATACTAGTTTTTGAAGCTGATCTCTTTGGGTATATGTCATTTAAAGAGCCTTCTCAACGCCTCTTTTGACTTGTTTTCTTGATAAATACAGAAAATCTTTTTAAATTATAAAATGGATTTTTTATTTTATACTCACACTCACATTTTACTGTGGATGAAGGTTTAGTTTATTAAAAAGTACATTCCAGAATGTTTGTTAATGGCCAATAACAGACAGACACTTCCTTATTGGACATTGGTAAGGAAGTCAGTAAGGATGAGTGCTACTTTTCTTAAATGTATGTACTAAACCTGGTAATGTGACTTATAATGTCTCAGCACGTAATATTTATAGACTAAGGTGATAGAAAGGATGGATTCCACCGTTGTTCTTGCTAAATGCATAATGAAAATATTCATCTAGGGACAGGATTGCTACATATGCTACAGTCCAGATATAAAATACAGTTTTGTATGGTTCAATAGCTTATAATTTAGTGGGTAGATTTGCAATTACATTTATATACCGGGCATCAATTTTGTCATAATAAAATGTTTTCCATTCCATGTCTCAGCTTTTAGACACAAGCCACTAGATAAAAATCTTTTCCTAAGAAGTTAAATTTATGTGAACTAGATTTTTGAATGCCATTTGTAATTGCCTGGTTGCCTGCAATAGCTTTCTTGGTGCAATCCTGGCCCTGTTGCAGTGTATTCTCAGCCCAAGAGTCACAGTCATTTCTTTTTAATTGCACATCAATCTTTTATTAGACCGATCAGGAAAAAGGATTTAGTAAACTTACGCTCAAATGAACACTGGGCCCATGTGGCAGGGCCAAGCAAATAGAACATGGTTCAGAAATCAGTCAGTAAAAGACACAAAACAAGGCGGGGGAGGGATTCTAAAACACACAGCAGGAGACACTCCTACCCCTCAGAGGTCAAGGAGCTTATATGTGGTCTGACTTACTCTTTGAAAGAGTGACTGCCCCCAGGAGACAGTTACTCTTTCAAAGAGTAAGTCAGACCATATCATGCTGTTGGTTGAATCCCAGCAAATGGCTCCCCATTTCACTCTGAGGGAAAGCCAAGGACCTAAGAAGGCCTATGTGGCTATAGGGCCACCCCAAATTCACTGCTGTTACCTCCCTGACCTCATCTGCATCCACACTAGTCTCTTTTCTCTTCTTTGAACATGCCAGCCACCCTCCTGCCTCTATAGGACCTTTGCACAAGCTCTTCCCTCTTCCTGAAATGTTCTTCCCTAAGAAATCCACAAGGCTGTCTCCCTCACCTCCTCCAGTCTCTGCTCAGATATTATCTACTCACAAGGCCATCCACTAAAATTACATCACACACTTCTAACCCCCTACCCTGCTCTCCTTGATTTGCCATAGCAGTTTTCACCTTCTAACATACTATATAATTTTTTTATTTATTATATTTATTGCTAATAGAAGCAATATCCACAAAGTCTCATTTTTGTCTCTTTTGCTTATGATACATCCCAAGCACCTAGAAGACAGACTGGCATACTTACATATGTTCAGTGAACATTTATTTACTATTTTATTTTAATTTTTTTGACACAGAGTCTCACTCTGTTGCCCAGGCATGAGTGCAGTGGCATGATCACGACTCACTGCAGCCTCAACCTCCTGGGCTCAAACAATCCTCTGGCCTCAGCCTCCTGAGTAGCTGGGACTACATGCATGTGCTACCATGCCCAGCTAATTTCAATAATCATTTATTGAATAAATTTCTGAAATAAAACTTTGTACAACTAGCAAGGATTGACTAGTGGAGCCAGTATCCTTCACTTTAAGCAGAAAGAAGATCTGATTTTAAAACTTGTATATGAACTAATTTTCTTTATATGTAAAACAAAAGCAGATTCTATTTTGAAGGACATATTAGCATTATTCATCTCACAACCCTGGCAAAGAGTGTGTGTACACCGTTATTTAAGTATATACATAGCAGGAAAAGATAGCAAATATGATTGTTCACAAAATCACCACAGTATGGTAATTTAAGATAGACTGAGGTCTGTGGAAGATTTATTTCTTTCTAAAACTGGCATAATAATCACAATGGGAACTATTAATACATCAAATTTCATTTTTCAAAACCAACAGAAGCCAGTTGGAGAACTTTTGGAAGACTAGTATTCTAATGGATTAAAAATCTATTTTCTGCTTTGAAATTTAAGAGGTACCATTTAAAGGCATAATTGCATATGCCTTTTATAAAGTCTTATAAAAGCTCACTGTCTTTATGCCAACAAAGAGGAATTGTAATGAATGTGCTGGGACTACTCTCTAAATGTCATCCCCTCAAATATGAATTCACAGGAAAAGCTGTCCATTTCCAAGACAAGCTTCCTTGTAGAAACCACAACTAGAAAGCATCAAGTGTCTCATTTATTTCTAATGTAATTATTAATCTAAGAGGGCCATGGAAACTGTAACAATATTGCATAATGATTGGCTGATCCAGTGACAGGCAATGATGGAGTAAGGCTCCTCCACCTTAGCTCTTTAATATATTAATATGAGTCTTTAAAAGTAGGACCTAGATCAGATCAATCAAGAATTTACTAAATATATACCCTATCATGCGGCAAAACCAAAGCATATAAAAGAACCAACAGACACAATATCCTTAGCTTTATTCATGTCAAACAAGTACATTCACTTTTATTGCATTCATTGTGATCCTGCTGCTTTATAGTGATAATTTGATCACAAAGGTATCAATTTAAAAAAATCAAATCCAGCTGTACCAAGTAAGTGCCTACCTGCTAGGCCAACCATGTATACCAACCTGTAAGAATGAACACTACTGAACTTCCACTACTGAACAATAGGATTTAGAAAAGAATCACTTCACAAGTTTAGGGTTCTCTTTAATAATGGAATCCAATAATTGTTTGTTGAATTAAAGTATATATGAATGAATCATTTTGTGGGTCTAACAGTATTATTGCAGGTGGAGCTTGGTCATCACCCACCAAGTAGCCTCCATACATTCATTCAAGTGTTCCTTACTTTGCTTATTCATTCAACAAATATTTATTAAGTGCCTACTATTTGCCAGACACACTGCTAGGTGCTGGGAAGGAGACGGGGATAAAAGAAACACAGCTTCTGCGCTCACAGAATTTCTTTTTACTTTGAGAAGGCAGATAATCAACAAAGAAAGAAATATTTTCAGATAATGATAGTGCTATGAAAACAATAAAACAGGATAACATGATAAAACGATGGAGAATGGGGTAGGGGCAGGATAGTGCGGTCAAGGGTGGTCTCTCTAAGGACATAATATCAGAGCTAATACTGTCATAAAGAGAAGGAACCAGCCATGTCAAATGCCAAGATAGAAGAAACAATAGTGCAAAGGCTCAAAGGAGTGAATATTGTTTTTGAGGAACAGGATGAAAGCCAATGTGCTCTGATTGTATTGAGTGAGATAAAGTGAGATGCAAGATAAAGTCAACGAGGTGGACAGCATCCAGATTACAACATACCAGATTAGTGGTTTTCTTTCTTTTTTTTAATCTTTAAAAAATATTATAGGAATACCTTAGAAGCTTTTTAAGCAAGGAAGTGATATGGACTGAATTCTTTTTCTAAAATAATATTCTACCTATACAGAATGACTATGTGGGTTTTAAAAAATCAAATAGAACTTCTGGAAATGAAAAATGTAACTGAAACTAAAAACTCAATGGACTGGTTAAATGACAGATTTGATACAGCTGAAGAAAGATTTAATGAACTGGAAGATAGAATAGAAAAATAAGGGCCATAATGTAACTCAGAATGATTAGATTGAAAAAATATATATAAAAAAAGATATGTATAGATATGTAGAGAGGAAAGAACTAAAATGTTCAACTAATTGAAGTTTCAGAAAGATGGTTAGTGGGGCAGAGGGGGAAGAAGACTAGGTCAGAAGCAATCTTTGAAAATATAACACAGAGAATTTTCCAGAAATCATAAAATATACTAGTCCACAGAATCAGGAATTCTAATGAATCTTAAACAAGATAAATAAAAAGCAATCTACATCTAAACACATAATAGTAAGAATGCAAAACACTAAATAAAAAGAGAAAGTATCAAAAGCCACCAAGGAAAGGATAAATTACTGTGAAAGGAATAGTTAAGACTGACAGATAACTTCTCGAGAGCGATAATGGAGACTAAATGACAGAGGAAAATCTTCCATGCCCTCAGAGGAAAAACTGTACTTGAAATTCTATTCTTAGGAAAATATCTTTTAACAAGATATTAAGGAGGAAAAAAGATACTTTCAGGCAAAGTAAAAAGGAAAAAAATTGCTCTAGTAGACTTTTACCAAAAAAAATTCTAAAGAATACAATGCAGGCAGAGAGTGATTTCAATCTGGGATGCAAGACGGATTAAAGAGAAAGAGAATAGTAAATACATGAATAAATCTAAATAAACAGTGACTATATCCAAAAATAATATTTTGGGGGGTTAAAAACTGATTAAAATGTAAAACAACAATATTAGGGTAAAGTAAACAGAATTTAAGTGTTAGAGGATTAAAAATAGAACACCAGTAAAATTTAACCAAAGGACAGTAACTACATTAATTTCAGATAATAAAAGACTTTAAGGCCAAAAGCATTACTAAACACAGGGTCCTAACGAAGTCATCACAACCAATATCCTATTCTCTTTTCTTCTATTTCTTTTTCCATTTTCTTCTTAATTCCGTTTCTGTGTCTCTCTGCCTCCATTTCTCTTCATTTTAATACTGTTTGTTCTTCTCATTTGGCTTTCTTAGAGCAGGGTAGGCACTAGTTCCTACATTACAGCCGTGCTCATGATTCCCACTCTGACAATGCGAAAGTTGTTCTGAAGAACTGCTGCTGAAGAATTTTTGCAAGATCAAAGACAGATTGCTCTGGGGCTAAATATCTTTATGGACTGCCAATTTGAGCCACAAATACTCAAACCTTCATTATCTTTCCTTTGGTAGAGATTCTGTAAGTAACCCTGAGCAGGTAATTTACTTCATTTCCCCTCACTTCTTATAATTAAAACAAAAAGACTTATCTGCAACTAGGTAAGGAAAGGTGCTGATGATAAAAAGCCAACAATTTTAAAGTTCTTAAGGTGTTTGTAAGAGCAATAAAAACCTGTTTAGATTACATACTATGCACTAATTTGTCACAGAGGATTGCAGTACAAAAGAACATGTCCTTCAACCAGTCAAACAGGAAAGAACTTGGTAAGTCTTTGAATGTATGAGAAGTGATTATTACAGCCCCACCCCAGTGTAGCTACACATGCCAGCCCAGATCCTGCTGTTGTTTTTCTTTGTAAAGCTAGCATTGATTTCAAAAGGTCACTAAATGCAACTCCTGGATTCTGAAGAACTGTACTTAGGGAAAAAGAATTGCTCTTTATGTAATACTTCTATCTTATAAAAAAATAGATTATCAGGAAAAAAAGACCTCACTTATACCTCACATCTCCATGTGTCAACTTTAAATTTCAAGATGCAAATTAAAATTTTGAGTGACACTTTGTTTTTAAGACCTCAAATTGATCAGTTTCCTCTCTCTAACATTTATTCTGATTTGATTACTCCCTAACGTATGATTACTTCAGGTAGGTCGTGTGAAGAGCAGCTCTGAGTGATTTGGGAGATGTTGTTTAACATCTCTGTGCCTTAGTTTTCTATAGCCTACCTCACAGGATGGTGAGGCTTGAATAAAATAATACGTCATATTTAGAGAGTATAATATTTCCCTACCTCTCACCAGGAGCCCAAAGCTCTAAGTACTAAAAATACCTCTTATCTTGCTAAAAGGAGATGGAGAAAAATTTATACTAGTAACTTACTTCTGACCAACCACTGATGGGTAGGAAAAGGATAAAATGCCTTTTATAAATTTTCAACAATGAAATTCATGGGCTATAAAGGTGGTAGGAGCAGCTAAGAGTAACTTATTCATGTCCTTCACTTGACTTGGTTTTATATGGACAGAATCTGTTACAAGAATGAAAAAATAAATAAATATATGGTGTCTACATCTTTATATATTAGACAGATATGAGTAGGTGGGTAGGAGGAAGGGAGAGAGAAAGAAAGAAATGAAGGAAAAGGAGAGAAAAAAAACCAATTTAAGCCAGCAGCATGTGTACCATAATTATAAATTATGGACTATTATAGCATGATGAGTAGTTTTAGTATATGACAGTTCAAATGAAATCTTTCACATAATTTTCTAACTTTTGGTGATATTTTCAAATCTCCTTTTTAAATATTCAGAATCAGCACATGGTACTGAACAATGTCTTATCTTTATTACCAAGTCAGCAGCCATTTTTATTTTTCTGTTGGAATTTGGAAACTATAGTAAACCTTGAGGTAGGGCACCCTATTTAATTCAAAAACGTGATTTCAAAATTCGCTTTTCCTTTTTGTTTCATGGCAGTGTAGGGAGTGTGGTATTTCAGCAAATCTGTGACTGTCACTGTCATCAGACAGGGCCTTGTTCATAGCAAATAGGCAAGAAATACAAGCCGGTAATAATGATGATTCAAGCCCCACTCAATTGAGAGCCTGAAGTTTTCATTCCAAATCTGATTTGGAGAATTGGCTATTAAAAAGGAAAATTTAATAATGAGATTGAAAGAGGAAAACAGCCTACTATATCCTCAGATTTTGATTTAGGAATTATTTTTTAAAAATTATCCTTTTTCTTAACTGGCTTGAAGGAATGAAAGCAACTTGGTCCAGGAGGAAAATGAAAGCGTGAACCAGTAAGTGAAAAACACAAATGGCCACAGATCCAGCCTCAGTTAATAAATGAAAATGTGCCCTGATGTGTACTACCCTACAGAGAACACTGTGGACTTTTGATTTTGGTTTATAACCCAGGTAATTGTTTACAATTTGGTTTTAAAAATAATAAAGGTATAGAGATGCTTTCAATGTCTATAACCAGGTTTGTAGATTTTGATCACCAAGATAATTTTAGCCACACCCTCGACCCCCTGCCACAATTGACTTGGCAGGTATAATCCTAAAACACCAAACTATTCAAAACTTGAAGCCTCTCATGTGGTCTCGACTCCTCCTTTTTACGAAGTGGAGTCATCGTGTGAATTTCAAAATTACAATAAGAGATAAGTCACAGACGTTAATTCAAAGAGAGTTTCTGGTGCACGCAAACACATCGTCTATGCTATGCCGTTAATTGGATAACTTATTGTTTCTATTAATTTCTGAGGTGTGTTCAACTTGAATGCAGTGATTTTACTACTACCAAGATTGGTTTTGTCTTCCTTTTTTTTTTTTTAATGCTATTGTTTATTTGCAGTCAAGAAGGAGAAAAAAACCTTTAAGTTCAAATGCCAAAGTCATAATATTAAAATATACGTGTGTTGCTCCCTTCATAATTAACACCATTGTACAGCATGGTTATAAATTTAGAAGATGAAAGAAAAATTCCTCATGTCAATACTTTTTAACCCTTCTGCAGGTACTTACAACTTAGTGTACTTCAAACCCATCTCTGACTTTTTTAATAAATGAGATTCCTTTTTCCCCCTTAAGTTAGTTAAATTTCAATGAATAAATCGTTTCTATTTGGCCTTCAAGCATGGCAATTTTCTGTGCTGTAAAAGGTTCATTCTAACCACAAATCTAGTCAAGTGGATTCTGGAAACACTTTCAAAGCAATCAGGTCACAGGCAGAAGGTTGGCAGGCTCCATGTGAGATTTCCACTACAGAATCCTGACATTCTTTCAAACATTATCTTTTCTTGTAAAGGGAAGCCAGAGGTAGCAAAGACACCTGATTCTATTAAAAGAGCCCTTGGAGTTTACAGAAACACAGTTACTGTGGCACAACTGAGACAAACCAAAAGAAATCTTCCTAAGAAATGACATTAATCTTAAGCACAGAGTCAAGAATCTTATAACGTTCCACATTATGCCCCAAATTCCTGAATCAGAGAGCTTTGGAGGGAGAAGCAATTTTCTGGCTGTGCCCATTTATGCTACACTCCGCAAGGTGAGCTGACCCACCCATCTTCACACCCCTGTTTGGTCTCAAATGCTGCTGGCATCCCAAGCAATCACCCAGGACTCCAAACCTTCCCTTATTCTCCTTCAGGAGCCTAACTGCTACTCCTCTTTTTCTCCTGAAATCAGGCTCTTTGTGCCAGCTTTGTCCCCCTCCCCTGATCCTTTCCTGCTCATCTCTCCCCAGCCTTTGAATCATGGTGCTCCTACTAAATTCCAGGTGTCCCTCATTCTCTGGCCCTGGCTTTGCTATGGACATGAATGAACTTTCCTGGTCCTACCAAAAACCCCAAGCCCCCTCCAGCTCTTTGGCCAGTTCTCAGCCTGTCTACTGACAATTTCTAAGTCATCCATGAGTAATACTGATGCTGTTTGAAATAAGTAAGAAGATTATCAATGCTCTAAGGTTCTCTTTTTAGGATAGGATAAAATAAATGATGGGCTAAACCCAGTCCTTATAAGCCCAGGTGTCTGTGCCCACAGTATCAGGAGAATGACGGGGCATTATGGAAGTTGCCATGGAAACCACCATACTTTGTTCTCTTCTGGAGGCACCAATATACTTCAGAGCAAAAAATAACTTAAAATTTCCATCCTTCCTAGAAACAGGCTAAATTATGAATGGCAATGATTGTTGACTCTTCACCAAACCTCTGGTTCCTTTTCTTCCTGGGCACACAGCATGACTACCTTTCCAAGCCCCTTTGCAATTAAGTACAGCCATGCAACTAGTTCTCACCAATAAAATGTGAGCAGAGGGGATACATGTCAACTCCTGGCCAAGAGTTTATGAAGCAGGTATACCCCTTCTACATGCTCCCTTTTTGCCTGCTGGGTGTAATTGGTAAAGAGGCCCAGCCAACAGAAGAACCATAAATGGAAGACAAGGTTTTCTAAAATTCTGTGTGGAAGAAAATCACCCACCAACCAGGAACACACACACACTGGACTGTTATGGGAGCAAAACCCTCTACTATGTTTGAACCATTATACATTTGGGTGTCTGTTTGGTATTGGAGCAATGCCTACACTAACTAATGTAACCAATATATTATGCTTAAGAGCATTAAATCACCTGAGTATTAGAATTCTAGGCCTTCTTCCTGGAAAATACAAGAGGGACTAGCGAAAGGTAAGGGAAGCAGGCGGAAATAACAATGTGAATAGCTGCAAACATTTTCCATATATATAACCATGTATTACATGCATTACACATACTATCTAATTTCAATCATTCCTCACAACAACTTTAGGAAACAGTACTGTATTATCCCATTACTCAGATATGGAAACTGAGGGAGAGATGAAATACTCAGGAAGTGGAGAAGCCATGATTCAAATCTGTTGACTCCATAGCCCACACTCTGGTTGAATATCAACTCTGTGTCCTAGACATTTTATACAATTTTTTCTTTTTAACACTGTGTAAAATAAGCCTTATTAGCCCCATTTTAAAGATTAGTAAGCTGAGATTCAACAAAGATAAATGATTTGTCTAAGGTTACAACTAGAAAAAATCGAAACCCAGATTCAGGCCAAGATCTGACTGGCTCTAAAGCCACTGAGAAATGAGTCCCTCATTCTCTTTCCCTCACACCACGGAGGTCAGAATACAGATGGGGGGAGATATCATGCACAATGTATTTCACTCTGTTTATGGGCTTCAGATGTCTCAGAGGTTGATCTGTTAGGCCTGTGACTGTGTGACCACTGCAGTCATTACTATTTGCCAGTTTTGGGGACCCCGGGGTTTCTGTTGGATAGAGGTCACCAAATTACCCAGCATGTCATTGAGGCTATTTTTTAAAACTGATAACAAACTTGTTAGGCATGGAATAGTCAGTCCCTCCTTTGCTATAGCCCAACAAGAGGAATTCTCAGCCAGGAAGTTGCCATGGAGACCACCATACTTTCTGTTCTCTTCTGGAGGCACCAATATACTTCAGAGCAACAAATGACTTAAAATTTCCATCCTCCCTAGAAACAGGCTAAATTATGAATGGCAATGATTGTTGACCCTTCACCAAACCTCTGGTTCCTTTTCTTCCTGGGCACACAGCACGAGTACCTTTCCAAGCCACTTTGCAATTAAGTACAGCCGTGCAACTAGTTCTCACCAATAAAATGTGAGCAGAGGGGATACGTGTCAAGTCCTGGCCAAGAGTTTATGAAGCAGGTATACCCCTTCTACATACTCCCTTTTTGCCTGCTGGGTGTAAGTGGTAAAGAGGCCCAGCCAACAGAAGAACCATAAATGGAAGACAAGGTTTTTTAAAATTCTGTGTGGAAGAAAATCACCCACCAACCAGGAACACACACATTGGACTGTTATGTGAGCAAAACCCTCTACTATGTTTGAACCATTATACATTTGGTTCAAATGGGTGGGTGGGTCAGTCATATTCAAGCCTACAGGAAGAGCAAAAGGCAGTGGCATAGAAGCTAATTCTCTCAATGAATAAAGCATTTATGCATAGGAAGAGTTATAGTAGAGCCAGTCTACAAATCTACCTCACAAAGTCTTTAAAGTCAAGGAGGGCTACCAGGAATTGTGTTTATATAAGGACTTCTGGGTCCTCTGAAAATAAGTACTAAGGGAATGTCAGGGCTGATCAGGACACTGGAACGAACTTAAACAAGGATGGAGATGGCGAAACTGGCATAACTCCCAATTAGAAATGAAGAATGGGGAGAAGCCATCCACATCTGTCTCCGTGCTTTTTAACCTGGGTGGTGCACCCTCTGATCACATCCCTCCTGGCCTCACAATGGCTACTTGGCATATAAAGGAATTCCTCCAGGTCCAGACCCACTCCTTCTCCCTTCTGACTTAATCTGTGGGACTTCTGATATATCTGGAGTCTATATCTGGGTTAGTGCTGGAGGCTCACAGTGGGACAAGATGGCAGCATCATATAACTTCCTGGCCTGTGACATGAACCTGAAAGTCCAAGGCCATTTTAGGATCAAACAGCCACAGTCCCATATTCATTGATCCAAACAACAGACATCTGTGGTTGGGAAAAAGCACCAAGGCTCTGAAGGAGCTGGAGTTCCTCTTCAGGGCAGAGCCAGTTGGGCCAGCAGAGGAATGGCAGGAGGCTGCCATGGTACTAAATAAAGAGGGGCGAGCCCATCGTGCTCTCAGGGTTTTCCAGGACCAGAGCTACCACAGCAGCAGCCCTGGGTGGTCCCAGAGCCCCAGGAAAGGCTGGGGAAAGAAGTTCCCAGAAGATCATACTCTTCCACATAGAGAATCAAGAGAATGGGAAGGGGCATGGAAAGAGAAGCCCTTCTACTCCCACATTCCTTCCAGTCATGTCCATTCATTCTACAAATGGTAGCCAGAGTGAGTCTCTTCCAAACTGATCAGATCATTCTTCTCTGACTTCCAGTTGCTCCTAGGATTAAGGCCAAACTCATTACTTGGCCTATAGGACCTCACAAGGGCCCTGCCTACTGCTGTAATCTAAATTCACTCCATCGTGCCATCCTCTATACTCTCCAGAACTCAAAGTTTAATTATTTTATAGCCTGTAAATTCCATGAGGACTAAGTTCACATATTTTTACTCACTACTTTATACTAGCACTTGGCTTATTTGCCTGACATAGGTGATGCTCAATCCTTATTGGTTGGTCGGCTGAATGAATGAATGACTGGCTGAAGAGCCAATATTCTAGCAACTAAGTTAGGCTGAAGCAAATCACTTGTGATTGCAGCTACGACCCTTATTTCTCCCATAAGTGGAAGGGGATAGAGAGACAGAGTACAGTTCAGGCTTCTGTGTTAAAGGTTAACAGCAACAAAGGTTTCCGTCAAAGGCTACTAAGTACACACACCAGCAAGCAGATTTCACTGATTCAAATGCTCTTTGGAAAGGGGTAGGAAACAAGTCAACAAATGAATGTAAGAAATGAAATTTTACTGTTCCTATATCCTTGAAATGACTCAGAAGAATGCCACCAATTTGGTTTTTCAGTTCCCTCCCTTTTGCAGTGATGGTATTTCTTTGGTGCAAAAGTAATTGCGGTTTTTGCCACAGTCAGGAAAATGAGATGGAAGTCCTGAGAGACGAACTTCTGCCCTGCTGCCAACTGGATGCCAGGCAATCCAATATGTCTAAAGAGGTTTTTCTGGTTGTTTTGTTTGTTTTTTGAGACAGAGTCTAACTCTGTTGCCCAGGCAGGAGTGCAGTGGTGCGATCTTGGCTCACTGCAACCTCTGCCTCCAGGATTCAAGCGATTCTCCTGCCTCAGCCTCCTGAGTAGTTGGGACTACAGACATGCACCACCATACCAAGCTAAGTTTTGTATTTTTAGTAGACACAGGGTTTCACCATGTTGCCCAGGCTGGTCTTGAACTCCTGACCTCAAGTGATCTGCCTGCCTTGGCCTCCCACAGTGCTGAGATTACAGGCATGAGCCACTGCACCCGGCCTAGAGAAGTTTCATGAGTGAGCCTTAGTCAGGGCTCACTGTTAAGCAGCATCAGGCTACAGCCCTAAATGAAGGAAAAGCTTATCTCATTTCTGATAAGATGGGATACGTGGCAGTTTTGATTTTGGTACTTTCCTATGATGGGAGGCTTCAGGACCTGGTTTCACCCAGGATGGAGTTTAGACACAGCATAACCCTGAGGGCATAAGGAGAGGCAGGAAGCCAGATAAGTTATAGTCGGTAAGGATTAATTAAACACAACCCAGGTGAGAATGAGGAAGTAGTTCCCAGATAACAAAGTGGAGAAAACCGGCTGCAGGCCTAAAGACGTGGCAGCAATAAACTAACAGCATGTGTGAACTGAGCTTATGTTGGTGACAAGACCTGTGGTTTGGCATAGGTTTATTCCCTAAGCAAACTCATGCAAAACTGTGTATACAGCACTACCACCTTTTAACCATAGAATTTAAAGATTAAGTATGAGATTGGTGTTGTTTATGAGAAAGCAGAGTGTTGCTGTATTTTCTTTCCAGGGCTTGTACAATATGGGCAACATGCCTATTTGGCCTTTGCTTGGATACTCAGCCCGAGAGATGAACAACTGTTATTTAAAAGACCTGCTGTAGAAGCTCTAGACATTGTGTGATAAAACTGGAGATTTAACACACATTCTATGAGTTCTGCTCTTGACTAAGCTTACTCTCTCTACACAGAAGTAGGCAGTTTAATTTCAACACAGGATTTTCACATTATCTTAAGCTCCTACTGTCTCCTACTGACTAAGAAGTTCTGCTATTTGAAAAGGAGTTTATTTTGAATGTTCCCACAGTTTTAGAATCAATCTCAATCATCCAGAGGTGAATAACTCAGTTTCAAAGCTTAAGCATGGTAAAAAAAATATATATATATATAAATATATGTAAAATAAAAAACCAGCTTATGACGGGGGCAGCAGTGGAATCGGAAAAAAAGAGAGTGAACCGATAAGAACAACATCATCAACATATTAGAAGCAGAAGAGGGAATTTTTTAGAATTACATAGTAACGTTTAGATGCCAAATTTGTCTACTGAGACATGAGAGACCCTGAGAGTCCCACCATGCTGGACAAGCTTGTTGCTGCTGATGCAGAAACAAAGTGACATGCAGATGGCTATGAATTCCAGTAACACAGACTCAGGGCCTAGAATAGAGGTTCTCACCTTGGCTGCTCAGGAGAATCCCTTGGAGAGCTTTGAAAACCACAGCACTCACACTCTACTCCCAGAGATTCGGATTTCGTTCCTCTGGGAAAGGGCATTAGTACTATCCAAAAGCTCCCTAGGTGATTCCACTGTGAGCTAAGATTGGGAAGCCCTGGGCTACCATGGAGGATACAGGTGAGGAAGGTAAGGGAAGGAGGGAGGGGGAGGGAAGGAGGGAGGGGGGAGGGAAGGAAGGAGGGAGTGGGGAGGGAGGGAGCGAGTGAGGGAGAGAGCGAGCAACTGAGTATAAATTCTCCATTCAATTCACAAAGAGGGGAAAGCAACAAACCATAGAACAGTTCACTTTTGCACCAAGCAATTTATATAATGTTTAGCATTTGCTAAAGTATTGTACTCATACCATTTTTACACTTCCAGATGATGTCTCTAAACACTGGATGCCATTTAACTGCTAGGCTCACAATAAATCTATTTCATAATAGCCATTTTTGTGTTATCTACAACCTCTTCTCCCAATCACTCTGGTGAAATCAGAGGTGACTCCAGCACAACCCTATTCACTTACTTTAATTCCCTGTGATCCATAGCCAGGTGGGCCAGGAGGGCCAGGCAAGCCTTTCTGCCCAGTATCACCCTGTTAGAAGATGGGGAGAATTTGAAGACAAAACATAAGAAGATCGAAGAAGAAACAACGTTAAGTATTACTACTCTCAGCTGCATTCTTACTTCAGTCTGACCAGGACTTTCATGCTGCCTATAAGCTACTTCCTATTTTACTTAGAGTGCTTCCCCAACATTTTTAAACCACAGAATTCTATGCAAACAAAATCTTAAATATAATCCAAATAAAAATTAAGCAGTAAGCAGAGCTGCTGGGCCTAAGCAGAAATGGAGGCCCAGGGCCTCATCTGCTTGGGCCCCCTTCACTGCCCTACCACCAAGCCCAAGAACACCAGGGCTGCCCTGCACCACATATGAAAACCACTGACATGTGGCTCCACATAGCCTTAAGATGTTGCTCCATTTCAATATAAGGTGTGATTTCACTGGGGTTGCAGCTAAAGATTCAGTGGATATCAATGTCCAAATTTTTAGGAAAATATGTAGATGAAGCTATAAGCAAGTGTAGCATTTCCCAGTATCTGTTCATAAACTGAGCCCATGTTTCTTTGGAAACACTTCATGGTGGAATAAGATTGGAAAATAGCATGCGCTTTCCCTTGGAGATCTCCAGTGCACACTGATCTAGTAGACTAATGGCTCTAACAAGTCCCACAATAAAGAAATTAGTGTAACGTTGCTTATCCCAGAAGTTCCTAAATTAACATTGGATGGAAGAAGCCTTCAGAAATGCTGGGTTAATATAAGTTATTGTATAAGTCAGTCTTTTACTTTCCAGTATTAAAAAAGCTTGACTTTTTCTGATTATAAGAGGAATACCTGCCCATTGCAAAAAAAAAATAAATAAACAGAAATAAAGAGAACATGAACAAGAAAAATAGACCCATCTTCCCATCACCCAGTGATAATGGCTACTAACATCTTGAGTGGATCTTCATCCATTTAAAGTGATCTAGAAGGTTCAAAAATAGCATACCGCCAAAATTGAGTTGATGGACAAAACAGAGATAAACTGAGAATCTTGGTAATTCTGGGATGCTCAGTAAAATCTTTGACTCATACAGCCTTTTCCCTCTCCTCTCTGAGAATGGGCTCTAATTCACTTCTGTGCATTTTCGGCATGAATATACCAATTCAAAATTTGAATTTGCGGTGGGTGATTCATTGACATCTATTTTCCCTGTTGAACATGCTTGCTACTTCTTTACCCTACTTTCGAACAAATCAAAGAAATTTGTTGAGCAAGTGAATGAACAATTAAAACTAGGTTTCTCAAACTCAGCACTATTAACATTTTGAGCTGAGTCACTCTTTCTGATGGGAGGCTGTCCTGGGCATTGTGGAATGGTTGGCAGCATCTCTGGACTTGATCTACTACAACCAAAAAATGCCCCCTAGACATTGCCACATGTTCTCTGAAGCCAGGGAAGGGAAACAAAGTCTCCCTCTTTGAGAAACACTGGATTAAAAGAATAAAAGGATGAATAACCACCAAACTGAAGGAGACATAGAAAGGAGGGAAACTGGGCCAAAAGAAGTTGCTCTCATCTTCTCCAGGGACAATCAATCTAGACCCTTGTACTGACACCCTGCCAGAGTAGCTGTGGCACAAAGGGCACAATGACACATTAGCAGGTGACCTGTTAAAAAAGCCACCTGAGGCACCTCTGCCAAAGTAAAGATGTGCTTCTTGACAACGGCACAGCCTCTAAGAAACCCAGAAATGTTCTGAGCACTTTGCAATTAAAAAGAGGCTGACTTGCTCATTTCTTTTGGGGGAAGTGAATGGCTTTATAAACTCGAATGCTCTATTTTACTGAACGTTCACCTGATATGAAAAATAAGACTTTTCATCAGTCACCAAGAAAAAAATAAGTCAACGCCAAGATGAACACTTATTATGAAGTTACTGTTCACTTGTTTGTCACTCATGATATCTGACCCTCACACAAAGCACTGAGCTGAGGACTCACCTTTGGCCCTTGGGTTCCTACGCCCCGAGGCCCAGAAGGACCTGGAGGGCCTCTGACCCCAGGCTCTCCCTGAAAAGACACAACAAATAACAAGTTACTAATTTTTTAAAGACTGTATGTTTTTTTCAATATATATATTTTAATATCAAAAACTTCTTGAATGTGACTAAGGTATCAATTGAACCCTCTTCTCCTAGGTCACTTTTCTATTACCACCTAGGCAATCTTCAAACCAACAGATCCAGGTCCATTTCAAATTAATCAAGTCAATTAACTTCTTGGCAACATTAAATTTTTTCAGAACTCTCTTCTCTAGAATTTGGAAAAGTAATTACGAGTATTGTGAATAGAGGATGGAAGAAGAGACAAGAATAAAAAACAACCATTAAGAAATATAATCATATCCTGAACTAGTTGCTTTTATCATTGTATGCAACAAAGATTATGCTATTTGAGTTATGATGTTTCTGCCACCTCATTAACTGGAACTGCAGGGTAAACTCTAAAAAGGATTTTCAGCTTCACTAAGGCATGACAGCTTCATAGCTGGCAACTATTACCAGAAAATTGGTGGCACCTGATGAGGGTAGATGATGCCCTGTGGCTAGACCTACTAGAGATGCTAATGATGGGAAGAAGGAGAGAAATAAAAATTGCTTCATTAGCCACCTTCTGTATTCCCAAGACTATGCCATGTATGTTCATATATGTTATTTGATATAATTTAGTACTCACAATAATCCTACATTATAATGATGTCTAGTTTATGTAACTTCTCTGAACCTCGGTAAATTCATCACATATGTAGAAAATAACATCTACATTTCATAGGGCTCAGAATTAAGTGAGACAAAGCTTGTAAGTGTTTCTATCATGATTTTTACCACAGAATAGGTACTTGGTGTATGTCAGCTCCACTCACCTATTTTATTAAAGCGGAAGCTAAGGTTTGCCCAAGTCTGCACAGCTATTAAAGTGCAGGGCTAGAAGGATGTAGAAAAACAGGAACCCTCATAATTGCTGGTGCAGCCACTTTGGAAAACAGTTTGGTGGTTTAAGGTTCAACATAAATTTGCCAAATGATACAGTAATTTCACTCCTACATATACACCCAAAGAAAATAAAAATGTATGTCCACTTAGAGACTTGCATATGAATGCCCTTAGCAGCATTATTCATAATCATCCAAAACTAGAAACAGCCTAAATGCCTAAATGCCCATCAACTGGTGAATGGACAAAATGCTGTAAATTCAGCAATAAAAAGGAATAAACTATGAATAAATGCCATAACATGAATGAACCTCAAAAACATTATTACTGATGAAAGAAGCCAGATATATGATTACATTTATAAACAATATCCAGAAAAGGTAACTCTCTAGAAACAAAAAGTAGATTAGTCACTGCCAGGGGCCAGGGATAGCAACATGGATTAACTATAAATGGTCGTGAGGGATTTTACTGGGGGGATAAAAATGACCTAAAACTGATTTATGGTGATGGCTGTATAGCTTAGTAGCAAATTTACTTAAAGAACCATTGAATTTTATACTTAAAAAGGATGAATTCTATAATGTGTAAAATATGCCTGAATAAAGTAATAAAGAAAAAAAAGAACCAGGGTCAGGCTTTGAACTATCACCCAAGACCTTTGCCTTAGGTCCTGTTTTGCCCATATCCTGTTACCAGCTAAACAGCTTCTAGCTTCCAACACTGCAAAAACCATAAATTACAAGAAATGTTGAAGTTGTTTATCCAGAAAAACAGTCCATCTTTTAATTTACTTTCTACTTATAAACTCTAAAATACTTCTAGATAACACAAGCCCTTAAAAGGACGGGCGCCATTTTAAAACTGTACTTTATTACTGACTTAATTCTTTTAATATCTACTTTCATAATTATGTATTTCTATTTTGCTTACAGACCACTTTTATTATACTGTCTCCATCTGTTCCACTTAGTACTTAGCTGCTTCTAAAGCTACGGGTGCTAATTATCTCTTTAACACCTCTCTCCTACTGACTCCCATCTTTGAGTGTCCCCAAGTTCCTGCCAGCTGAAAGGATCACTCCAACATCAAGGGCTCCAAGTAGAGAACATGAAAACCCTGTAGTACATACATTTCCATTAGCACTCCTTTCTTGAGTACCTATGAAGTACTTTCAAAGGGAGAGTGTGTAAGTTCACTGCCTGAAGTTCTCCAACTACACCTGACTGATTCATACACTTTGCTACATCTTAAAAGGACATGTCTTTTCTCTTCCAAACATTTTGACACTCTCCAACAAAACAAGGAAGCATAGTTAAGTAAATCTTACCCAAAATCATTCAGCAAAGAGGAGTATTATTTTTGATAAAACATTCAATGATTTTGGGTTTTATCAAAAATAATACTCCTCTTTGCTCAGTCACCCCAACCCACCCCAGATTTGGTGGCTTCCTCTCATTCATTTCTGTTCACCTGTGCCCTTCCAAGATGAGGTGAAAAGGTTAGGAAGGATATGGCCAGGTTGGGCAGAGTGGCTTACACCTGTAATCCCACCACTCTGACAGGCTGAGGCGGGTGGATCACAAGGTCAGGAGTTTGAGATCAGCCTGGCCAATGTAATGAAACGGTGTCTCTACTAAAAATACAAAAATTAGCCAGGCGTGGCGGCAGGCACCTGTACTCCCAGCTACTGGGGAGGCTGAGGCGGGAGAATCACTTGAACCCAGGAGGCAGAGGTTGCAGTGAACCAAAACCGCACCATTGCACTCCAGCCTGGGTGACAGAGTGAGACTCTGTCTCCAAAAAAGAAAAAAAAAAAAGGAAGGATATAGCCAGACACCATGTGCCTCCTGCTGTGATACATTAGAGAATACACCACCCTACCTATCAATATTCTGGCCTAGAAAAAACTGAACCTGGATGTAAACACATCTCTAGACCTACCAGCTTTGAGTGTCCCCAAGTTCCTGCCGGCTATTACTACCAACTTACAGTAATAGACGGAAGAGGGAGAAACACGTTACACAACACCATGAGGATATCATCAGCAAATCCGCGAGTACAAATAACACATACACTAACTGCGAGCTAAAAACAAGGGAGGAGTCTACTTTGATTAAAAGAGATTTAAGAGCTATTTCAATCAAATGCAATGTGTGGGCATGTTTGGATCCCAATCCAAACAAACCAATTGCAGCAAATGGGTAAGACAAGCTTGGAGATGTGAATGCTGGATATTTGCTATATTAAGGAATTGTTCATTTGTTTTAGGTTTGATAATAGTATTGCACTCAAGTTTTTAAAAAGAGTTCTTACATTTGAATGACAAATGCTAAAGCTTTATATGGGTGATGTCTGAGGATTGCTTCAGGATAATGTGGTGAGGGAGGAGTGAAGAATATAGCTAAAACAAGATCAACTATGTGTTGATAATTGTTAAGGAAGTGTGATATGTAAATGAGAGTTCATTTCACTAGTCTTTCCACTTTTGTGCATGCTTAATTTTCATAAATTGTTTTAATACAATTTTTAAAAATCCATAAATAATATCCAGCAAAAGTCTCTCCAGTGAACCTGAGATAGTGTTGCTGTAATAGACCCCCTTAATAATAATTCATGATTTTAAAGATATTAAAACTGGGCAAAGGGGAGGAGCACACAGGTAGATTCAACACCATTAGAATTTACATCTGTTGTGTGTATTCTTGGGATGTACCAAATGTTACATAATTTTTTTTTTAACATAGGGATATGGAGAGAAGGCAAGATTTTTTTTAACAAAGTAGTATGTTTTAAGAAAAAATTTGACACTGTAGTATTTAATTCATGATTTTTTTGTGTGAGAATGTTAGCTAAAACCTCCCCTCAACTAGTATTAATCATACTAATACCCACACATGGGAAAGCAAGCGGGAAAAGCAGTTAAAATAGGTCCATAGTTTACCTCAGGCCAGCCTTGTCAATGCTCAGTGTTGCTATTCATTCTCTCCTTCACAGTCTCCCTTATTCACTTCCCCCTAACCCTCAACCTTTGGGAGTATCTGAAGGCCAACTGCAGTAGGACAGCTGACCCTGTAGATACCTTACTGTTCTCTCTGTCCCGCAGCCTCAGCCAATGAATTTAAGATGTGTTCCATGTCATCTGTGGTCCTTCAGTGTTCACCTAAAACAAACTGTCCATCCTTATCCATGTAATTGTTGACATATAGCTATGTTTCACATATCTAAATAATCTTTTGTATCTTTCAAACTATGGGAAAATAATGACTTATAGCAATGCTTTTGTGAATCTAATAGACTTTAAATCAAGTCTTAACGTTCTGCAGATATTAGAATTGGTCTGTAACACGGCATGAGAGTTGTTCCTCAGTGTATATGTACCATACTTTGATAGATGGGAACATTAGGCATTTAATGATCTGAGAATCCACAGAAGTAGTGTCTCTCCACTATGGTGGGGTCTTTGAAAATGATCTTTTGTTGTTCCATGGGCCATGTGTCCATGTTAGGCCACCACACCTGGTAAATGTGAGCAAGAGAAATGCGGACAGGTCTTGCTTGGCCATTTGACGGCACTGGTTTTGTCATAAGGCAGCACCATAGGTACCTAAGAAGTGTGTTGACCTGTGATATTTTCAGATACACAGTTTATTGTCAGTGGATACAGCAACATTCACAAATAAAGGAATTACAACAGGTTCTCGCATAGCTGGACATAGCTTCCCATGCAACAGCTGAGGGTTGTTGGAGCCTGCAGAGGGAGCCCTTGTATTAGGAGATAATGAACAGACGTGCGAGCAAATTCTAGAGTCGCCATTGGTAACAACATCTATCACTTTCCTAAGATGACAGTCTTAGCCTTATCCCTAACCCCTGCACCCACTCTCTCAAAAGAAGAATAACGGACTGTTTAGATGGCATACCACTTCCTCTTGGCCCGCAAAAGGGATTCTAGATGGGAGATACTACTTTCATTTTCACAGGAAATGGCCAAATTCAGGACTGTCTGCAGTATTTGTGCATATGAACTTAACAAATGATTCAGTGAAGACTACCTAGACCATAACCTTGCAGAGTGGATAATTTTAACTCCTTTAAAAATACACATCATCTTATGATAGTTCTAAAACTCACACATTGAAGCTTTCCCTTTTTAAATGAAAGAAGAAAGAGGAGAGCAAACACATTCATTCATTTTCTCATTAGTAAATCTTCACTTTGGTTAATATTAAAACTATTATAATAAATAATAAATAAACATAATACTTAAGTTTATTATGCAGCAGGAACTTTTCATTCATTATCTTACCTGATCTTTTCAACATCAACTTATTCCATTTTACAGATAAGGAAACTGAGGCTACAGCAGGATACATGACTTGCCAAAAACCAGGCAGTCTGAAGCAATTCATACCCAGGTATGACTCCAGAACCCATCTCCCATTTTGATGTTGACTGGGACTAGATGCAAGACGCTAACTTTTCCATAGACTTTCTTCCAGCTGTCATTTAATGCAAAGACCTCGGCTGTTTGGCTGTGAAACTGTACAAGTCCTTTCCCTACATTGCCAGTCACACCCTCTCAAGGAGAAGAACATCCTGGATTATAAGATTCATCCTGTATTACACAGGTCCCACACGACCTGCACAAGAATCCAGCCCTCTAAGTCTTCCCTTCCCATTTTCCCTCCATTGCTAATCCTTGGTTTTGCGGTTTACTCCAATGTGTTAACTGACTTCATTCCAGATCTCCTACCTATACCAGTTCTTAATCTCTTTTCTTATCCATCCTACAATGTGTGTGATTTGGCAGCGTGATGCACAAAATGGCTACTACCACTAATTATATTTTAATTTGTTAGAATTCATAAAGATGTTTTACATACATTAGTCTATTAAGTTATCATAATAAACCTGTGAAGTAGGCATTATTATCCCAAATCACAGATAAGAATGCTAAGCCTCAGGGAGACTAAACGACTTGCTGAGGTCACACAGCTAATAAGTGGCAAGGTTTCAAGGTGGAGCAGTGACAAGGAAACAACCCATTATACCTTATGAGTTTTGTAAAAATATCAATATAATATTTGAGGAAATAATCAGCGCATTAGATTATTTTCCTCCCCCTTACTCCCCCCCACACACTAATGAGACTTTAATCATACTCTCTCCCGTTGTGACAGCTAAGTTCCTGCCACTCTTTGAGAAGAAGGTGGAAGCAAGATATACTTGTTCCAAAAGTGATTTCATGCTTTTCTACTTTGGGGACAATAAAAGCAAATTAAATTCACTGTGAAAGAATCAGCCTCTTAAGGATGTTCCAAGGAATGGTACTCTAAAGATTCTGCTAAATGATGAAACTGAGGAATGACTGGGTTTTAAAATACGGTAGAAGTCAAAGTGATGATAGCAGCTGCCTTATGTTTCTTTCTTTCTGGTTTTTAAATAAAATTAAGATATAACTACTCCAACTACCACAAACATAGGCAGAACTCTGGAATGAATTACATAATTCCACCTATGTCATGTGTTAGGACCTCTAGAATACCTCACTCGTGGTAGCCAGAATGTCAATGGAAGTTTTAGAGGCTTTTTTCTAAGTATATGCACATATTGGCAATGTGTATTGATTATTGAATGACCGTTGTCATATGACTCAGTCATTTCTCAGTGACATCCTTTAAGATGAATAGGAAGATAGTACCAACTGTCAGCATGATCATCATGGGGATGAGAAAATAATTATACAAGTGCTAGAAAACAAAGTTCTCAAATTGCTACATTTCCTCTCAAGTATTTTTTCACCTTTAAATTTCAAAGTATTTAAAGTATTTTCAATTACTTGAATCAATTTATCTCCTAAAACTTTAATATTCACCCCAAAACAGCTGTATCTCATAGTCCCTGACAATTTTAAAACTTCTTATTTTTTCCTTTTCTCAAAATCATCTCATCAAAGATAAGCAAATGATGGCCTTTTGCCAAGAACTTCATTGGAGAGGAAGAGTCTTTCTTATTTAGCTTGGTTAGAAACCTTGAAAACAGAAATATTGATACTGCCCCTTATGACAGTGAGAAGAGCAGGCTGTCTTGTACTAAAACTGAATATAATTTTCCACCGGGAGAAAGTTCCTCCAAGTCTGCATGATCAAAAATAACAATATGTTTATGGTGATGTGGGCAATGAATGTTAAGGGGATTTACCATGTGTCTCCAGGGCTGAAGGAAAAGTACGTACATACTCATAAGAAGAGAAATACAAAGCTAGGAAAACAGCAAGGAGAAATGAAAGCAATATTGAAAGTCATGAGGTGGACTAGAGTGCAGCTCAGATTCTAGAGATCAGGCATATAACTGCATTGGGGAGTAACCTTGAATAGTCACCTTTTCCTGGTCTTGGATATGACCCTTTCCGAAACCTCTGGGTCAAACTGCCTAGGGTCTAAACTTTGTATGGCTCTGGCTTTAATTAGTTCTGTTTTGGGCTGATTGTCCAGGCTGAAGCAATTTTGCAGTCATATTATAGGGAGATGGCTTTCTTCAAGTCCACTTTGGAATTACATGCCCTTAACTTCATTAAGTCTGTATCCTAGGCCAGCCCTCCTTGTTGGGCACTGTTCAAAAATGGAGTTCCTTGTCCAGTCTATGTCTGCCAATGGAATTCACACATTCCTAATGCATCTCTGTGTGAATCGGTCCTCTGTTCCACCAATGCCTGTTGGTGGAGTGTACATATGTGAGCCATTGCAGAGAACAGAGGGGCAATTCAGATGCTGGGAACATTTTTAGAATAATGATACTCAGTGGAATTCCACATAGACTTGCATTTTATGGCTATGGGTCACTTTTGTCAAATAAAGCATGTATTTTCAATACTCAAACATTTAAAGTTACTGAAAAATATTTAACTCTTTTGGGTTTGGGGTTTATGCTTCTCTTTAATGTTTATATAATTTAAGTTTTGACAATAGAAAAGCTAGGCTGAAAGGGGAAACAATCCAACTGCACACAAAACAGTGCCTAGATAGAAGACGGACAGCATAGGAGATTGAGCATCTGTGGATCAGGGTAAGTCATGCTTTCTGCTCTGATTTATTCATCCATTTAGTTTTTCATTCATTCATCCATATCCATAGCCCCTCTCACACACAAAACAAATATAGTATCAAGAATGTTTCTATTGTAAAGAGGCAAGTTGCTCAACCTTCTGGTTCTTCATTTCTTCATCTATAAAACAGGGGGACTGTTAAAAATGTCATAATATTCTGGAAATATTTACGTAATACATAATCATGACAATGATAATAGTAATTATACCTGTAATAACAACAACAATCCAACAAGTCTTTTCTGCCAACAGACTTATGCCAACAACTTGATGGTTAAGAGGTCCTAACCCCAAATCCAGGTTAGATCTCCTCTGTGCAAAGATTAGGCTAAGTTCAACCCCTCCAAGGCTTTGGAGCGCGTCATAGCTTTTTCTGTGATGATCCAGCTCCCTGAGAGGGCCTGAAAAAGCTAAGAGACGGGCATGGTAGGCTGTACCTGCCCTTAGTGAACTCAGGAGAGCCACGTCTTATATTCCTTTTCTATGAGGCCAGAAATAAACTCTTGTATCAGAGACATCAGGAAATCAGCCCTTATGCTACATGTACCTTACAAAGCTTTGGGGGTGAAAACACAGGAACAGAGTTATCTGCAGCTCCTCGAAGAGAAATGAGATGTATGGCATGTTTGCCCTCAAATCACAAGAAGTGCCCTTAATATCTAAGGCTCCAGTGAAGAAAAGCAGGCAGTGATGGGTGGGGCTTGGAGCTTGGCTTCCCCATCAACGAGCCAGGAGATTGGATCCAGGAGTGAGGACACCGGATGAGCACTTCCCACTTAGCAAGAAACCAAATTCTCAGTTCCTCTTCCCAGCATGTTTCAAAGGTGAGTTTAAAATCTATATCCCCTCTCTCCTTCAAAGTTGTAGTTTTTACAAGAATTTTACAAATATCTCAGAAGGTCTTGCCGAATTTGAATTAAATTCAAGGTAATTGTATCTAGAAGGACAATAACCACTGATGTTGTAGGGAATTTTTCCACTTGGAAAAGAGCCACGGAGAACCACAAGGGTGCTAGATGTCAGGGTCTGCTTTTTATGTTTTGAAACACAGAAGCTTTGAGTTTAATGTCTGTGTCATATGCTAAACACATGTGACCTTAACTAAACAGCACCAAAACCCACCATAAATTCATCGTCAACCTTAATGGTTTCCTCATTTCAAAACACATTTGTTTTGTAAGTTAATGCCTTAAGGCCACAATTTTAAGGCGACTACACAAAGCTTAAATGAAAAACATATCAGGATCCATATGGCTCTACTACCACACATACATATATACAGTTTCACTGTCATTTTAACTCAAAAGGGGAGAAATTTTGCACACATTTGGGTCCTGTGCTTCCGTTGCCATGGACAATTTTTGGTATTTTCAGAATTTCCCGTACTTTACCAAGCAAGAAGGGCAAAGTTAACTGGAATTATCTTCCTTTCTTTGCCAGTTTCTGTCTATGAATCTCCCTCTCTCTCTCTCTCTCTCTCACACACACACACACACACACACACACTCTCTCTCTCTCACACACACACACACACACACACTCTCTCTCTCTCTCTCTGTGCTCTCTGTGTGTGGAGGGGGTGGTGTGTGTGTATGCGTGTGTGTTTCCAGAAGTTTTCTTCAGAAAAAAAGGCCACATAGAAATTTTGAGGCCCCTGTAAAAAAGGAGAGATGATTTTTAAAGTTACTTAGAAGCTGGTATTTTCTTTTAGACTTTCCTTTATTTTCAAGTTTATGATCCAAGTTCCCTTGATTCTAAGACCAGCTCACCCTCCTAACATCTCCTTCCAGGGCTAGAGAAATTCTGAACAACACAATTTCCATGGGAAGAGACAAGAAGCAATGGAAGGAAGGAAAAGCAGGTGAGAGGGAGGCGTGCAGACAGGTAGGTCCTACCTAGTGCTCTTCTCCCCGGGCTCTGCCTGCAGCTGGAAGCAAACCACGGACTGCCGCTTCCACTCAGCCTCCCGTGTGGGCTCACTCAGACAACGGGAGTTTCACTTAAGATACATCTTCTGGCAGCATATTAGCCATTTCAAAAAAACAATAGGCAAGATGAAGTTTTGAACACTTTGTTTCTTACCTTTTTCCCCCTAAAATGTAGACGAAGGCAAATACAGGGGACTTTTGGAGGAAAATGGCATATGCAATCATTTAGTAAATGTTTTAGTCTGTATCTTAGATAATCTGACACAGTGAAATATTCATAAGAATTGGATTTTTTATGTTCTTTTTTTTTGAAATGGAGTTTCGCTCTGTCACCCAGGCTGGAGTGCAGTGGTGCGATCTCAGCTCACTGCAACCTCCGCCTCCCGGGTTCAAGCAATTCTCCTGCCTCAGCCTCCTGAGCAGCTGGGATTATAGGCGTGCACCACCACGCCCAGCTAATTTTTGTATTTTTAGTAGAGACGGGGTTTTACCATGTTAGCCAGGCTGGTCTCAAACTCCTGACCTCAGGTGATCTGCCCACCTCAGCCTCCCAAAGTGCTGGAATTACAGGCATGAGCCACCACACCTGGCTAGTTTTTTAAGTGTTCTTTATCTGTGCCTAAGTGCCTGTATTTATTATTATTGCTCAATGTAAAGCAGTAACATAATCGCATAATTTAATATAACATCATGTCTAGTTATATAAAAAATTCATAATAATCTACTCTGTGAAAATGTAAATGATCATCTGTTTCCACTGGAATACACATATTCTAGTATATATTTAACATATTTTATTTCATGTTTTATTTTATATAGAAATAAGCTTCTACTTCCCTAAATATTCAATATACAAGTTTTTACCATTGTTTCACTCACAGCATAAGATATGAGGTTTACCTATTGAATTTCTCTATTTTTTTTTTTATTTTAGGATTTTGACAGGTGCTATGCCTTAAAGAAAAAAGAATACATCAGTACCCGAATTTGGTGCAGTTTATTGATACAGCTGAGGCTTATTCAAGGATCTGATGTAGTCCTCAGTCAGACCAAGCCAGATCCTTCATCGAAGCACCTCGGGTTTGTCCTGTCTGTACAGTGTACACAGCACTTCCAGATACATCCTCATTGGACTCTCATCATTACCCCCAGAAGCAGAGATGAGGCAGCTATCAAGATTCCCTTTTAAAGATGAAATTTAGTGCCATGGGTCTCCAATCTTTTATTCCACCTGGGAGAGGGCAAAGAGGCACTTCTAAATTTTGTGGCAGGGGCAAAAACCAAGGGGAGAAGTTGGCATTAAGCACATACAACATCTTTTCTCTCTAATGACCTGGAAACATTCAAAAAACTAAGTAAGTAGATATATTTCAAAGGAAAAATTCTCCCTTTAGGGTAATATTGATCATTTATTCATTTTCCATTCATTCAACAGGTTGTAGAGCTCCTACTGAATGGTACACCTAGTTCTGGTGACATGAAGTTAGGAGGGAACAAAGCAAGAAGCCTGCCTCCAGGAAAACCTTCACTCTCACGGAATATGCAGAGAAATAAATGAGGAAGATGATCTCAGAAAGTGATACACGCTACATGGAAAACATACAGAGGGGTTGGGGTAGTAATGCTTTCTGTATGGGTGGTCGGGGAGGTGAGATTTGAGCTAAGCTTTCAATAATCAGCCATCCTGGCGAGTCCCTGATGCAGGAATGAGCTGAAGTAGGGCAGGCCATTTTGGCTGAATGTCGGCAGCCAGGGAGAAATGACAGAAGCTGCAGTCGGGGCATGAAGGATCTTCAAGGCCATGGGAAGTGTTCAAAGTCTGAGAGAGAAGCCACCAGGGTGTTTCTAGGAAGGAACGGTATATGCTCTGACTTACGGTTTTAAAAGACCACTCTTCCTGCTAAGTTATAGGAGGACAGAGGTGGAACAGAGGGAAGACCAATGAAGAGGCTATTTTTACAGCCCACGTAAGAGATGACATAGTCTGCCTGGCAGAAGCAGAAAGAAAAAAAGGAGCCAGAGTTGAGATATATTTTGGCGGTAGCATTGACAGGATTTACCAAAGGACTAGGTGTGGAGGAAGGAGAGGGAAAGGAAGGAACAAAGGATGATGCTTAATCCTTCTGGCTTGAGCATGGAAGAGCCATTTGCAGGGTTATGGTGCAAAAATCAAGGATCTTATTTTGGATTATTTTAAATTAGAGATGTTTGTGAGAAGCCCAAGAGGGGATACATGGTAGGAAATTAGATACATGAGACCAGATTTTAAGGGAGAAAAGATAGGTATTTGGAAGTCATCAGTGTGTGGACAGTGGTTAAAGCCATGGGGCTGGACGAGAGTATCTAGGGAAAGAGTATGGCTAGAGGAGAGAGGAGATCTCCGACTTGAACCCTGATCTTGGTATAAGAAGAGGAAGCAGCAAAGGAATGCGAGTTGCTATCAGAGAAGGAGGACCCAAACCATAAAGTTTGTCTACATGTTCAGATTAGTTCCCCAGGAAGTCTATAGATAGGGGCAAATAACTTTATCAATTATTTCGGACACCTCTACTCTTCTAGCTGATAAAAAATTTTATTTTTACCAAAGTCACCTACCTATAGGTGCACTCTTAGAAGCTAGTACGTTGCCTACTTTAAAGTCTTACCTTTGCTCCAGTGTCTCCCACTCCACGTAAACCCATCGGCCCAGGGGGTCCTGGTAATCCACGAGGTCCCTGAGATGACACAGTAAGGGAGGGAGTGAGCATCCTTGTAGTATGCAACACTCAAAAAGGAGGGAGGGAAGAAAAAAATGTCCCACTTACAGGCACACCAGGATAGCCATCACCTTTGAGTCCTGGAGCACCCACTGGTCCCCGAGAGCCTTGGACACCCTGGGTAAATTCCAACATCAGTGATATCATGAGACTCAACTATAAAACACCTGGTCAAACTTAAGCATAACACCAACTCAATATGCCAACGGTCAATTTCTAACCCGGGAGTTAGAAAATGACTTATTGCTAATATTTTCATTCTTAAAATTATAAATTTTTAGTGCATCATAAATCAAGAAGAAGTATAAAAAAGAAAATTTATTAAGCACAATGTGAGAAGAGTAGAAAAGAATACATAGCAAAATTTTGAGTGTGGGATAACTACAGTTTCCTATTGTTGCGTTAAATCTATTGTCTTCATTAATGGGGCCCGAATTATACAGGGAATAAATAAACCCAGATGAAAATAAAAACACATTAATTTTTCAAAAACAAGTTATGAAGGGATAGAGTTTGTGATTCATATCTTGAGACCTAGGAAAAAGTTGTAAATATTGTTTTACAGTGATGACCTTAGGCATCAAAAACTTTTAGTAGCAGCCCTTAGTCTCCTACATAAAGAGCAGGGAGGGGTGATTATTGTCCTTTAGACAACAGAGTTTTCTAAGACTTATAACTGTCTCACAAACAGAAATCAGAAAATTTCTGACTAAAGTAAAACGGGGGGAGAGAAAAAAATTAAGAAGGATCTTTTAGAAGATTACCTACAAGTGACCAGGTGCGGTGGCTCATGCCTGTAATCCCAGCACTTTGGGAAGCTGAGGTGGGTGGATCACCAGGTCAGGAGTTCAAGACCAGCCTGGCCAACATGGTGAAACCCCGTCTCTACTAAAAATACAAAAATTAGCTGGGCATGGTGGCGGGTGCCTGTAATCCCAGCTACTCAGGAGGCTGAGGCAGGAGAATTGCTTGAACCTGGGAAGCTGAGGCTGCAGTGAGAAGAGATCACACCACTGTGCTCCAGCCTGGGCGACAGAGCGAGGCTCTGTCTCATTTAAAAAAAAAAAAAAAAAAAAGATTACCTACAAGTCCATTACACTTTTATTTAAAACTTGTAATACTTCTTTTTACAATATATTCCACCGATCTGTTACACTGATCTGTTGTTGATGACTCTTACAACAGCCCTTGTCAATATGCAGCCCTTGTTTTGATAAAGAGCTGCTCATGTTTTAAAATATTTATGGTTTTTCTTTATATTGGGAGGAAACTCTAACAACAGGCAGAACTTTGTTTTCCAAGAATGGAGAAAGAAAGTAGCAGGACTCTTAAGAACTTTCCTCATATGCAAGCAAACTCGGAGATCAAATTGCCATTATTCCAAGTGAAAATACTGCCCAAAGTCCAACTCTCAAAAACTATTCTCAACTATACTCCAATAAATGAATAATTGACTGGGAACAGGGGAAAATTTTTTATATACTCTTTAAGCAATCAGAAACTTTATTTTAAAAACCATGCATGCAACAGCTGTTATTTCCTATTAAATCTAAAAGGCTGTTTTCATGTGGTTAACCTTCTTAAGAATGATCATCTTTAGGAAATATGTGGCCACTTATAAAAATTTAACCTACTATTCATCATCAACAAAAACTCAAGGTGATTTTTTAAAGATGAATGAGAGAAAGGAAGCCCATGGTCTTCAGGATAGGTAAATTTTGGTGTATTCCAACTACGGGGAACTGGTCACTTCTCAGAACCAATTTTTTGTGCTATTCCAATTACATTTAAGGATGAAGCTCTAAACATCTGCATATGAAACTTGTCCCAAAATAAGTTTTCCACTTATCTCCATGTTTACACAAGGAGAGGGCCAACAACAAACTAAAGCAGTAACAGCTCCCCGGTTGAGTTAAAAGGAAAAGAAAATTGGAATCAAAATTTACTTTTCAGTTTTTATTTCTACAGTCCAAACTTAGAACAAATTGTCAGCAGCTGCTCTTGTTTAACGTCTGACACCACAGTGGAGGGGAAAACCATGAAAACACTCACAGTTTACAAACATCCTTTTTATAGAGATCTTTGTCCTTGCTCCTGCAAAAATCTCAGGTAGCTTGTTACTTCTATTATTAACAGGAAATATCAAGGAGCAAGAGGAGGAGCAGGTTTTTATTTTGGACTCCTTACCATATTTTTATAGATGGAATTTTGCCACTTGGCTTTTCTGTACTGGATTCAAGGAAATGTCCTACAAAGTTATTTACTTCAAAGTGTTTCTCTCATTCAATAGAAATTAGGGTAAAAATGGAAACCTAGTATTTTGAAATCAGCTTTAGGGGGCATCTGGGAGACCCCTGAACTATTACACAAAATGAAATTAATGTGCTAAAACTTCCGTCAGACCTTCCAAGGTGTGTATGACCCTCCCAAAACTGAAAAACTCATGAACTAGGGAAGAACAACAGAAAGAGTATCATTAGAGTCCATGGGAGTAGCAAAATGATTGACTGAAGAGGCAAATATCTTTAAATACCATCACCTAAAATGCCTAATAATCATCAACAGAAAACAGGTGAGGCCTATAAACTCTAGCAGCACATTTAATTGGACTGTATTCCTATTGCAAACAGAAGTATAAGTAGAGAGAGATGTATAAATCGGATTGTGAATACACAGCTTCAATCTATCAAAATTGTCATGCAAATATAATTGATCAAGGTCATAGCTGCAGTTTTCACATTAGAAAATTTGCTATTGTCTCCATGAGCTGTCTATATAGCTTGTGTTTCTAAAGAGAGTGGTCTACATACTTTGGGTTACCTTGGGATCTGTGGGAAGTAGATGAACAATTCGTCCAAGTTTGCCCAAGATTTTCCCAGTTTTAGCCCTGAAAGTCATGCGTTCCAGGAACCCCTTCAATCCCGGGCAAACTAGGGCAGCTGTCACTCTAGCAGGGAGGACTGTTAAAGCAATAAAAACAGGGGAGGCTCAAGATTCTCCCTTTACCTTTAAAAAGAACCACTCCAATTTATGTCAGTTTTATACAACAGGTTTTGCATCATATTTTATTTAAAAAATGACTCCATGTTTTCTTCTTTTAACTTTGAAGGTCACCAGTTTAGTACTTGAACCCTTTTATCTAGATAAGACAACTTAGTATGGGAGAATATAAGCAAGTTTCAAAGCTACGTAACAACATGCTATTGACTTTAAAAGTGCTAATGATGGGGCCCTGAAGCTTGTCCTCATAAACAGAGATATGCTGGCTGACACCTAGGAATGCCATACATGCTAAATTTTGCTGTGGTGCTGGGTATAGTGTGAGGAGGAAAAATGGTGCTTCGTTGCCATGAAAAACCAGATATGATTACAGAAACCTGGTGTCTTCTTATTTGTCTTTCCCTTTGAAATAACTCAAAAGGATAAATAAAGCAGGAAATTTTTATTCACCAAAGCTTCCAAACACACACGCTTTTTTGGACAATGTTTTGCAGAATAGATACTTCAGCCACTAATATGTAAATGAAGAGGCCAGAGGCCATTTAATGCCTTGTATCACTGACAGTGCAAAAGAGCATTTTTCAAACAATTGTCTAATCAGCAAAAATTTAACCATAAGAGCTACTTTTCCCCACAAGTATGAAAAATAAACTACGTGATTGCTTGTTTTTTTAAAAAAGGGAATAGCTATATTCTTACATTTCAGTTAATCAATGTAGAAACCTCACAAGTAGAAAAATCAACTTACGCATTAAATCCACCTTCATTTATTTCAGAGACAGAAAAACAAAAAGAACACGAATAAAGCATACCTTTGGTCCTCGAATAGAAAGTCCAGGTTCTCCTTTAAATCCAGGTATCCCAGGTCCTCCTCTATCTCCCTGTACATTTCAAATAACATTTCACAGGCTACAGTTGTGCGAGAAATCACAAGCACACATAGCAAAAAAAACCATTGGCCACTCTGTAAAGAGCTTAATCTGTCCATCTCAGACCTTGAGATAGTATATTCTTCAAACATATTTGAGGGGAATTTCAAATCCTAAGTAAATAACACCTGTCAGTAAAGACTATTACTGCTGTTGGGAGAAAGTCCATTGAAATAATATGTGGCAATTCAGACTCAAATATTTAGACTTTAAGAATGGCTGAGAATGCTCTCAAAATTGAGTGAAGGCCAGGCACAGTGGCTCACACCTATAATTCCAACACCTTGGGAGGCCAAGGCAGGCGGGTCACTTGAATCCAGGAGTTCAAGATGAGCCTGGCCAACAAGGCAAAACCCCGTCTCTACTAAAAGCACAAAAATTAGCCAGGCATGGTGGCACATCTGTAATCCCAGCTATTTGGGTGGCTGAGGCAGGAGAATCACTTGACCCCAAGAAGTGGAGGTTGCAGTGAGACAAGATCGCAGCACTGCACTCCAGCCTAGGGGAAAGAGTGAGACTCTGTCTCAAAAAATAAACCAGTCAACCAACCTGAGTGGATATCTCTTCTGCTAAACTCTTCAATTATAAATCCTGGTAGATTCTTCTGAATAAATGTTCTAAATTCTTACCTGCATTAGGGTTTAGGATTTGGAAGACGTAATGAAGGGTAAAGTGACAAGCTTGGGACCAAGAGCACAAAATCTGGTTTCTAGTCCTAACTCTGCGGCTGGCTGTAGTTTGCTTATCTGTGAAGTTTCAGAGTTAAACAGAATCATTTCTAAGGCTCTTCCAAAACTAAAATTCTAGTTCACTGGTATCATGATTTTTTTTTCTCCAACTGCCAAAGGGTCAAGAAAAAGAAAATAATCCCCAAGAATATATACCTTTGGCCCAGGTGGTCCAGGAATTGATGTTCCAGGCATTCCAAAGGGGCCCATAATGCCCGGTTCACCCTTAAAAAGAGCAAAATGCTCACTACATTTCAAGCAGAGAAAGCACATATAGAGACAATATTTAAAAAAGTATAGAAATGTCTGCAGATTTTTAAATTATATTATGACCTCTGTTTCAAAGACCAATGTGAAAATAATTTGAGCATCTTTTGTAAACCACTGCTAAAGCTATTGACTAGTAAGATTTCACTGCTTTCAAATAACTATGTTCAATTAATCACTGAATGTTAGGAACATTTTATCTCTTGTGCAGCCTCTTATTAGCTAATAAAAGTTATGCAATTCATGGTGCTTCCCTTTTGTGTTGTATGTTGGGAAGCTCAAAGAGAATTTTTTTTTTCAATATAGCAATTATCTTCAGCAAATGTTTTAGGGTGTACTTCTAGGTTATAACTCTTTTTCCTTTGTTGTTTTATTTTAATGACCAAAGGTATACTAGTCTGCCATTCTATGTTATCTCACATCCTTTTTAAGAAGTAGAACCCCTGTGGGCTGGGTGTGGTGGCTCACACCTGTAATCCCAGCACTTTGGGAGGCCGAGGCTGGCGGATCCCTTGAGGTCAGGAGTTTTGAGGCCAGCCTGGCCAACATGGCAAAACCCCATCGCTACTAAAAATACAAAAAAAAAAAAAATAGCCGAAATTAGCCAGACATGGTGGCATGTGCCTGTAATCCCAGCTACTCAAGAGGCTGAGGCAGGAGAATCACTCAAACCCTGGACGCAGAGGTTGCAGTGAGCTGAGATCGCATCACTGCACTCCAGCCTGAGCAACAGAGCAAAACGCTGTCTCAAAAAAAAGAACCCCTATGATTTTAAAAAATGACATTTTTTAATAGAAAATTTTAAACATTTAGTGGCGGAGATGTCTAATATTTAGAGTCTCAAGGACTCAATCTGGAGCAACAGGTAATTCTCCTGTTCCATCTGGATCTAGACAAGTGATTCTCAGATTTTAGAGAGCAGAGGAATTATCAGGAAAGTTTGGCAATGCACAGTTCTGGGTTCAAGCTCCAGAGATTCTGATTCAATAGCTCTAGAGGTTGGGGCCCAGGATTATGAAATTTTATGAAGCACCCCTGGTGAAAAACACTATTCCAGAGCAATTGTCACCGCACACCACAAGGTGTTCCAAATGACCCACTGGGATATAAAGAAAATATTACAACTTGTCTCTATATTTTTATCTCATCAATTAAAATTTCATTTATATAAATTCATAACATATTAGTATGATAGCTTATAAATAGAAATTACAATTAAAAAATTAAAAATCTGTGGCATGTGATCAAAATTTTACTGGAGGGGTTTATAATCAAAACAGTTTGGAAACTACTTCTCTACGGTAGGTGGGCCAAATCCAGCCCACCCCCTTGTTTTGTACAGCCTTGACCTATGAACGGCTTTCACATTTTCAACTGGTCATTATACAAATAACTACATAATATCTTCCATTTTGCCTCTTGGGCCACAGGACCTAAAATATTTACTATCTGGACCTTTACCAAAACAAACAAACAAAAAACACTGTGGAGATGAGTCGTGGAGGATGAGCTATTTCTATGCTATGTCTAAACATGACCCTCTAGGTTTTCAGACTGCTGACTACTCCTGCCTCCGTCTGACTCATGTCCTCTGAAAATTCAATTGCATGAGCTTCCTTTTCAGTCATCCTGCTTCCTCCAGCAGGGACTCCATCAGTCAGATTCACCAGTGATGACTCCTGCCCAGGGCCGTGTTCATCTTCAGAGCTGAAGCCTCCTGCTGTATTGATTAGCCAATACAACCAACAAGCTGAGCACACTGGCCCACTGAGACCCAGTTCTTGCCAAGGCATGTATGTGCCAGTCCTTAAATCCAAACCTGGAAGGCAATGGCACAGGACATGACAAGAATCGGGAAACACAAAAAATCCCCATCCAAGCCTTTGACAAAGGAACAGAACATGAACCTGTTAAAATTCTTCACTAAAACCAAATGAAAATCAAAATTATGTCTCTAGATTTAATTTTACTTCTTTTTTCAAAAAAAGAGGTCAATTACTTCTATACCATGAAAAGTATCATGGAGAGTATTAAAATACAGGTCTTAAATACTCTGTATTAAGGGGTGATTATGCTTTAACATATGGCAATTCTTCACCTTCATCTTTAAAAACAGCTTTATTTCAAAACACAGAAAAATGTTCACTTTGAAATAGAGTAACTAGGACATAAAGACTAATCTGTTATTAATACTAATACAACACATCTGTTACATAGTGGCACTTCTCATAATGTGCTTCTTGAACTCCCTGCAGCACAGGGCATTTACTTGAGAAGCACAGATTCCTGGGCTCACTCACCTACTGAATCCAGAGAGCTGAGGATGGTAACAAGAAATCTGGATTTGTAATCATCCCCAGGTGATACCGATGGACACTGAATGGACACTGAAGTTTAAGAGTCACTGGTGTACAGGTGATGTTTTGTATCTGATCTTGTCAGCACCATTTTTTAAAAATGTGCTTTTTAATCATCTGGTCCTAAAATATACTCCTTGTCTCTTTCTCACAATTAGTATCTTTCTAGAGACATGAACTCTCTTAGGTTTGCAGTTTCTGTTTCCTGACACATTCAAATGACCTTAATGGTGGGTCTCTGAGGCTAAGTCAGGACACATACTTAATTGCTCACCTCACAATCCCCTTTGCTTCTTCCTCAGCACTGTGTTATCAACAATTTACCAGGACATAGATCCCCTACTTTCCATTTCACCATATTGATTTTTTTCTCTGAATAATTCGATGTATTCCACACTTACTATATACCAGGAAATGTGCTAAGTGCTTTATTAACTCTTTTAGTCTTCACAACAACCCTGTGAAATAGAACACATCATTATCTTCTTTCTATAATTGAAGCGACTTGCTCCAAGAGGTTCATGGCACAGGAGGATGCAATCAGCCTTCCAAAGAAGAGCCTTCATCATCACTGTGCTGCCTCTCACTCTCAGGCTTTTGGGTTGTTTAGCAAAGCAAGATTATGAAGAACTGATAGCTCCTATGGTCCCAATTTTATCCCAACTTCTGAATATTTGGTTGTTACTAGAGAGGACTGACAGACAAATTAGAAACATAAGTATTTCTATGAGTATTACATATTTTATGCAATCTATTCCATTCTATTGTGGTCTGGGAATAGTATGTTTCCTATAGGTTTTTTATTTTGGGGTATTTGTTTTGTACTTGTTGGGAAGGAAACAAAGAATCCAATTTTCAGTGGAAATTTAATACTGTATTAAAACCAGACATAAATACAAACTCCTCAAAGCATAAGTCAGAATACAAGAAACATACCTTTGGTCCTTCGGGCCCTGGAAGTCCCCTCTGTCCTTGATTTCCTTTGCTCCCTTTCTTGCCTTCGTCACCCTAACGAAATAATTATGAAAATATAGATTTTCATATGGTATTCGCAACCTCCCCTAATCTAGCAAGGACCATAGCGGAGCCGGATTCTCGACTAATACCAATTTTAAAGTGGTGCGCCCTGAGCACAGCTCAGTTGCGCAGGATTCGTCAATGTCCTTAAGGAGATCAGATGACTTCAGATTGTTCAGCCTTTACTATTTATTCAATATGATTTGCTATTTTTCAAAAATCTAAGTTTTGTATCTTTCTTTTGGAACTTTTGTTTGAATTTATAGTTCATTTTCCCCCTTGGTCTATTAACAGATGGTTCTGAGACATTCACAGTTTCAGAAATGAGTACTATCTATGCTTTTTCATGCTGTTTTTCAATTTTTCTATTTCAGGTTTAAAACATGAAATGAGACATTTTAAAAATCACAGCCCTATTTCGTCCTCACTGGGGAGTCTAATTCTTTCCCCCAAAAGAGACCAATAGTTTTATTGGCAGGAAGATGCTTGAGCATTAACCTGGGGCAGAGCTAGGAACTGACTACTAGCTGTTGCCCAGCAGGGTTGTGTAAAACAGTGCTCTCCCAGAAGAATTCCTTTACCTTCAAAACTATCTTTCAACTAGGGTTCAACTGCAAGGCGCCATATCCAGGGATGTACACAGCTCAACAAATGAAAAAAAAAAAATTCCTCGTGGTCTGCAGCTGAGGCTATTTAAATATTTATAATATAAATTACTATACCATGGTTTTTAAAGTTGAGCAACAGAATCACCTGGAGAGCTTGTTAGACCACAGATTGCTGGGCCCTCCACCTAGAGTTCGTGATTTAGTAGGTCTGCACTGAGGTCCAAGCATTTGCATTTTTAACATTCCCAGGTGATGCTGATGCTGCTGGTTCAGGGACCACACTTTGAGAATCATTAGACTATACTAAGGTCATCAGCAAAGCAGGCATTTTATTAAGAAGAGATGACCTCCTGTAGAATCCACAGAGGTTTCCACGGTCCACACTAATGTAAAGCAGTGGCACCGGTGTAAAAAAAAAAGTTGAATGTCCAAATATCTTATATCATTATCACTTACCAGTAGAGACAAAACTCAACCACAACTCTTTATTTTCTTCCCTCCACTACCACTAATTTAGGTTATTGACCTAAATCACCCCAGAAATGAACAGCAGGAACCCAATTACATGTAATAAATCACCAACACTGAACCATGGTATACCTGGGCTATGTAACATGTTCCTACCACTCTTCTCCAATAGCCTTTCATAAGCCACAAGTCACCTCAAGCCACAAATTCAGTAGCCTCTCTTTCCAATGCACGTTCTTCTTGCCTTATTGGTGGCATCTGATACCACCCATTGCTTTCATCTTGAAATCCTTTCTCCTCAGTACCCCTAACATGCTACCATTCTGCCTATTCTGTAGAGTTCTTGTTCTCCAGCTACCTCACAATGTGGGGTTTAAACCTCAACTCTCTTCCTTAGAGACATTGTTCATTCTCACGGCTTCAATTATTAACTCCAAGCGCCTATTTTCCAAAAACACATCCTAAAAACAATTCTCCTGAATGTTAGCAGATCGGCATTTCTAAAAGTATATTTCACGTGATAATGTTATCCCCTCCACCTCACCCAAAAAGGATCCCTGAGACTGGTAAATCAATAAACAAAAATGTTTAAAAGCCTACAAATATATTTAAATTTCATATCCTCACATTTAAGATTAAGGATTCAATTTTAGTGAGTATGTTCACAAGACATCAATTACTATTTTAGTAGAATTATGAATAGAACACTAATATGTATACAAATTTTATTTTTACTTGACTTGTATATAATCCATAACAATCTTTACATGGGAATTGATAACTACACATAAAAATAGAAAGAAGCCCAGGCGCGGTGGCTCACACCCATAATCCCAGCACTTTGGGAGGCTGAGGCAGGTGGATCATGAGGTCAGGAGTTCCAGACCAGCCTGGCCAGTATGGTGAAACCCCATCTCTACTAAAAATACAAAAATTAGCTGGGTGTGGTGGCACACACCTGTAGTCCCAGCTGCTTGGGAGGCTGAGGCAGGAAAATCGCTTGAACCCGGGAGGCGGAGGTTGTAGTGAGCCAAGATCGTGCCACTGCGCTCCAGCCTGGGGGACAGAGTGAGACTCCATCTCAAAAAAAAAAAAAAAATTGCAGGAAGACCTGGAATCTTAGGGGCTATAGGTTATGTCACTAGCTGTCTTATCCTATTGATGAATTTGTATAGTCTTATCTTAACATATAAAAATGTTATTCAACTAGCATTTCTACAGTGTTTAAAATAAATTTATGCCAAGTTGTGAAGTGAAATGGCCATTCAATAAAGTGATATTTCTTATTGCATGAGATTTTATAAAGAAAATTTATGGACTGTCAAATCTCAACGATGTATCTCAAGGTTTCTTTTCCTTCCTATGTGTTTTTTAAATGTCAATCTGACCATTTATTGAGAAAACGTGTGTCAAACTCTTCTCTATGCTAGGTCTTACAATAGATGTTAGGAAAATAAAAGTGAATCATATATGCTTGCTGTCTTCCAAAAGCTTGCAAGATAGTATTCATACTTTTAAGCCAGACATAAACACATTGACATAGTAAGAATAACAATCAAATTTCTTCTAAGTTGGCTCCTCAGTATGAGGACCAGAACACAGGCTGCTTCCTCCAACACTGTCATTTCCATACCTTGGGGCCAGGCTGTCCTTTTCCAGGTGGTCCTTCTGGGCCTCTTGCTCCCGGAAGCCCCGCTTCCCCCTAGAGAAAATGACACTGATGTCTTAGCTGACCCTCCAGTAGACAGACTGTACGTATCATCCCACCTTGTCTCCTTTTATCATTAGTGGATTCAGCTGAGACTCTCCAAAACACACCATACCTTCACTCTAGTCTCAAAATCAATCTGGAAGTTTATGAACTTGAAATAAAGTAACATCAAACTCCAGTTTAACTCAGAGCAGCTGGAATATCATGAAAAAGTAATTTCTCAGCCAATTTCCAAAGCAATAAGCTCATTTTCTTTTGGCTCTTCATTCGCATTTGGTAGATTTTTTAAAAAACAGGGAAGACCTTCAGCCTTTCCATCTGCTGTTTTTTTTTGCTACTTTTATTGAAAAACGAGTATTTCAAATGTCAACTCAAAATACCTCAGGAAATCTTTACAATGGCCTTATTTCCTGAATGCATTTACAGACTCGCCTCTTGGGGGGAGGCAGGGGGAGTGGCTTTCTCTTAAGTTTAAATTAATGTGCTTTCTAGAAATCCTGAAGAAACTAGGCCATAACCAAAACACCAGACAGAAGGCAGAGGATGTGAGACACTATCTCAGCCTTTGAATAGGCCACTCCTTCTCTCAGGGAGACGTGAAAAGGGACATTTGGGATTGTGAGATATTTTTTCTTAAAGAGACTAAGTTTGTCCTTAATGGTTTTATTCGAGCTCCTGAAGGACCAAGATATCAGTTTGGTTCAACAGTTCCTACTCCAGTAATACGAAAAACTTGGTGTTACCTTCTTCCCTGCAGCTCCATCTTCTCCTGGTACTCCTGGTTGTCCTGGGAGACCTATTGAGCCTGGCTCTCCCTGGTGAATGAACAAATATTTTATTTCCCTAAAGTTCATACCTCCATTCTGAGGTACTTGCAATTGGATGTATCTTACAGTGTCTGAGAAAAGCCCCCGAGAAATCTGATTAGCAATTAATACTAAACTATTTGATCTTGGGAAGCTACTTAACATCCCTAGGCCTTAGTTTTTGATTCTATTTTTATGGGCTGAATTGTGACCCCAAAAAGATATGTTGACATCCTCTTTGTACCTGTGAATGTAACCTTAATTGGAAACATGGTCTTTGCAGATTTAATCAAGTTAAAATGAAGTCATTACAGGGGGGCCCTAATTCAGTATAAAAGGTGATATAATTTGGCTCTGTGTCCCCACCCAAATCTTATTTGAATTGTAATTCCCAGTGTTGGAGGAGGGGCCTGGTAGGAGGTGATTGAGTTATGGGGGTGGACCTCCCCCTTGCTGTTCTTATAATAGAGTTCTCATGATATCCGGTTGTTTAAAAATGTGCGTGTAGCATGCCCCACTTCACTCTCTCTCACTCTCCTGCTCCTCCACGTGAAGATGTGCCTGCTTCCCCTTCACCTTTTGCCAGGATTGTTAAGTTTCCTGAGGCCTCCCCAAAAGTCAAGCAGATGCCAGCATCATGCTTCCTGTGCAGCCTGCAGAACTGTAAGTCAATTAAACCTATTTTCTTTATAAATTACCCAGTCTCAGGTAGTTATTTAAAGCAATAAGAGAATGGACTAATACAACGGGTACTATAAGAAGAGGAAAATGCCCTTGAAGACAGACACGCAGGGAGAGCACCATGTGATAAGAGAGGCAAAGACTGGAGTGAGCATCTGCTAGGCAAGGCATGCCAAGGATTGACAGCCACCCTGAGAAGCTAAGATGAGACCAGGAAGCAATCTCCCTTACAGGTTTTGGAAGAAGCATAACCCTGCAGACTGATTTTGGACTTCTAGCCTCTAGAACTGAGAGACAATAAATTTCTGTTGTATTAAGCCACTCAGTTCCTCGTACTTTCTTACATCAGCTCTAGAAAACTAACATAAAAGTGAAATAACAAATTTGTGCCCTAACAACACTTCCAGCTCTAATATTCAGTAATTCCACTTGCTTTCGAGTTAATTTACGATTAGTAATAAATCCTTTAAAATGTTCAGGAAAAAAATATGCTACTTTCAATCAGTTTAAAGCATCTTTACGGCATTTATTAATAGCAAAATGGAAAATAATTGAAAGCAACTTCAACTAACCTAAACAAGCCAGTGAAAAAAAGCACAGTAAATCTAACACTAAGTAGATGGAATGATAAAGATGAGAGAAGAAAATAATAAACTTGAAAACAAAAAGTAAGAAGATTCATAAAACTTAATGCTTTTTTTTTTTTTTTTTTTTTTTTTGAGATGGAGTTTCGTTCTTGTTGCCCAGGCTGGAGTTCAGTGGTATGATCTCAGCTCACTGCTACCTCCGCCTCCCAGGTTCAAGTGATTCTCCTGCCTCAGCCTCCTGAGTAGCTGGGATTACAGGCATGTGCCACCACACCTGGCTAATTTTGTATTTTCAGTAGAGACGGGGTTTCTCCATGTTGGTCAGGCTGTTCTTGAACTCCTGACCTCAGGTGATCTGCCTGCCTCAGCCTCCCAAAGTGCTGGGATTACAGTTGTGAGCCACCGTGCCTGGCCGGTAATGCCTTTTTAAAAACTAATAAAAGTAAATAAATTTCTAATAGGAATGATGAGAAAAAACCTAGAATAATAGGTTTTTTAAAAGATATCAATAAACAGTACCAAAAATGAAAGATATAACTATATATATAGTAAAAATGTTTTAAGTCATAGAAAATTGGTGATAATTTTTTCAAATGTATTGGAAAACAATAATAATCTTTGAGAAAAATATGAATTATATAAATGCTGTAAAAAGAAATGAACAAGCTAGATAAACCAATAATATTAAATAAATTGAGTCCGTGATTAAAAGTCTCTACTTTCTCTCCCTCCAAGATCACAAGCTTAGTTGGTTTTACAGTCAAGACTTACCAAACTTCCAAACTTTTGATGAACAGTTATTCCCTATCTTATACAAACAGTTCTAAAAAAAAAATAGAAAAGAGGGACGTCTACCTAATTTATTTTATGAGGCTTATAAAGCCTTTTCAAAAAAAATTATACAATGGCAAGACAAGAAAACAAAATTATAGACCATTTTCCCTATGAGACATAGCACAATTTAAGCTTCCAATCAAATGCTTTAATTTCTTCCAGTGCCTGTACAAAGTTTCCAGGTCATAATGCAGGGATTGAGAAACCAGGGAAAGTTCAGGCATCTCTCTAAGGAGACAAACATGCATCTGGGTGAACCAAGGCATCAAAAGTTCACAGAGTAGATTACCAGAAAGAGTTACACAGAGAAAACTATAAGCATCTGCTGAGCATCCATCTTGAGTATTCAGTTGAATACTGCTCAGTACATGTGTGTGAAGAAACTACCCAAGGCCAGGAAAACAACCAACTTAAAGGATTAGAGAGAACTGACATTGAACCAGGAATAGTGCCTATTTCTACTGGCAAGAAATAAAACCTCACAATTCTGAGGGCATAAATTGGAGTTCTGAAAAGGGTCTTACCTCAACAGTGTGGAAAAATTAACCCTAGACTAAATGTTGCTGTAGTCTTACCTAATAAAACTTAAAAGCAAGACCAAAATGGGTCAATCTGTTTTCAAGTAACTAAAAAACATCCAAGAACAAAGCTCAAAATAGAGGAATACAAAAATATCCAACACAATAAAAGGTAAAATTCACAATGTTGGGCATTCAATAAAAAAGTATTCAGCCAGGCATGGTGGTACATGCCTGTAATCCCAACTACTCAGGAGGCTAAGGCAAGAAGACAGCTTGAGCCCAAGAATTCAAAGCAAGCCTGGGCAACATAGAAAGACCCCATCTTTTAAAATATTAATAATAATATTTAATTTAAAAATAAAAAAGGCATTCAAAAAGGCTGAAAAATATAGCACTTTGTGTTGAGAAAAATCAGTCAATTGAAACTTACCCAGAAATAACACCAGTAGTAGAATTAGGAGGTAAGAACATTAAAACGGTTATTATGACTATACTCCATACAGTCAAGAAACCAGAGGAAATTTAAAGCATGTTAAATAGACAAATGGAAGATATATGAAGGATACAAATTAAAATTTTAGATTTGAAAATTATGATGTATGAGATAACACTGGACAGAATTAAAAGCTGATTAGTGTCATGGAAGAAAAGATTAGTGAACTAACACATATAGCAATAAAAGCTATCCTAAATTAAATACAGAGAGAAAAGAGACTGAAAAAGAATGAGCAGAGCACCAGTGAACTGTGAAATAACCTGAAACATCCAAATAGCCTGGCCAACATTACTAAAGCCCATCTCTACTAAAAAATACAAAAATTAGCCAGGAGTGGTGGTGCCGCCTGTAATCCCAGCTACATGGGAAGCTAAGGCACTAGGATCTCTTGAACCCAGGAGGCAAGGCTGCAGTGAGTCAAGAGCATGCCACTGCACTTCAGCCTTGGTGAAAGTGAGACTCTGTCTCAAAACAAAAATAAAATCCAAATATAAGTAAAACTGGAGTTCCTGAGGTGAGGAATTGCTATTTCAAGAAATACTGGCCAAATATTTTCCAAATTTGATGAAAACTATAACTCATAGATCTAAGAATATCAGTGAACCAAGAATACCAATGAACTTCAAGCACAAGAAACATATCTAAGGCACATTATAATCACACCACTCAGAACCAGTGATGTACAGAAAATCTCAAAAGCAGCCAGAGAAAAAAAGACATGTCGTGTAGAGAAACAAATATAAGGATAACAACACATTTCTCATCAGAAACAATGCAAGTGAGAAGACAATAGAACAACATCTTAAAAGTACTAAAAGGAAGAAAAAGCAACTGCACACTATAATTCTATAACCAGAAAAAATAATAAGCAAAGATTTTTTTTTTTGGAAGTTGATTTGGCAATTTCTTGGAACGCTAAATGAATACCTACCTTCTGACCTAGCCATTTCACTTCTAGGTGTTTACCCAAGAAAAACAAAAACAAATGTCCATACAAACACATATATAAATGTTCATTTATAACATTTTATTTATAAAATTTATAAAAATTTATAAAATTTATTAAAAATTTTTATTTATAATATTCCAAATCTGGAAAAAAACAAAATTTATACACAGGTGAATGGATAAATAAATTGTGGTATATCCATATAATACAATACTATTCAGCAATACAAAGGAATGAACTGTTCATATATATGCTACAACATGGATCTTATATTTTGCTGCATTAAAAGAAGCCAGAAAATATCATATAGTATATAATTACATAAAAATCTAGAAAATGCAAACTAGTCTATGATGACAAAAAACAGATCAATGGTTAGCAGATAATTGGAAAGCAGATCTGTGGGAAGCATATTAGTGAACATAGAAGAAGTTACAGAGGGATAGAAGGACAGATGGTAACTTCTGAGGGTTACAGAAATATTTATCATCTTGATTGCAGTAATGATTCCAAGGGTATATACATATCTCAAAACATCAAATTGCATACTTTAAACATGTGCATTTATTATATGCCAATCAGATAATACATAGTTATTAAAATAAAAGCAAAAATCCTGAATAAAAGATTAGTCAGTTGAATGATCATCATAAAAAAGTACACATAATGAATTGAGTTTATCTTAAGAATGCAAGGATGGTTTGACATCTGAAAACTCTGTAAATGTAATGTATCGTATTAACAAGTTAAAAGTGGAAAACAACACAATTATCTTAGTAGATGCATAATTTGATAAAATCCAGTAATCATTTATATTTAATAAGTAACTTTTGGTACAACCAAAAAAGAAGGAAGCTTCCTTAACCTAATGAAGGGTATCTATCAAAAACTTTCAGCAAACATCACACTTAAGAGTGAAATTTTAGAAGCACTTCTTTTGAAGTCATTTCTTTTAAACATTGTACAAGTGATCCTAGCAGTACAAAATGATACAAAAAAAAATAAAAGAAGAGCTAAAAAATAATAGGTAAAACTTTATATTCAGACAGTATGATTGTGTACATAGGGACTGAAAAAGCAAGAGATTCCACAAACAGATTTCACAGGGTGGCCGGATACAAAATCAACATGCCAAAAAACAAAACAAAACAAAACAAAACAATTCTCCTATAGACCTATACTAGTTAGTTAAAAGATATAGAAAAAAAATTCACAATTACAAAAATTTCTTCAAGGTATCTGGAAATAAATTTAACTAAAAAAATACAAGACCTTTATGGAGAAAATTACAAATATTTTCTTGAAAAATTACAGCTTTACTCTGTGGTGTGAAAGACTTGCTATTTAATCTGTAGATTTAGTGCAAACCAAATGGGGTATCCTGTTAAATATGACAAGCCAACCCTAAAACATGTATCTTAGAGTCAATAATAACCAAGAAGATGAGAGTATTTTTCCTTTTAGATGACAAAACATATTATAAACCTATTATAATCAAGACAAGGAGATAATAGCACTGAGAGATATAAATAGACAAATGGAGTAGAATACACAGCTCAGGCACTGATACTCAAAATATGGAAGCTTGATATATGAAAGAGGTGGTACTGCAAATCAGTGTGGTAAAGATGGACTATTCAACAACTGATTCTGGGGTACTTGTTTATTTATAGTAATAAAAAATAGATCCCTACATTGACCCATACACAAAAATAAATTCCATGTGCGTTAAACACCTAAATTTTAAAAACAAAACACAAAAATTTTCAGAAAAAATGCATAAGAATATCTTTATGAATCTCAGGTCAAGAAATGTTTTAAAATAATATTCAAAAATCACAAATCATAAAGGGATAGAAATATATCAGAATTTAAAACTTCCGTATACTAAGTAGTACTCTAAGTGAAAAAAATAAGTCACAGCCTAGGAGAAGATATTTGCAGTTTGTATAACACAGTAAGATATATTTGCACACACTTCATATTTGCACAGATTTAGAGAAAGGAACATCATCGCCTACTGCGAGCAGGAAGGTAAACTGGCACAAGCATTTTGGACAAGATTTTGGTAGTATCAAAATTGAAGACTCGCATGCTCTATGATCTTCCCATTCTACCTCTAACTGTCTATCTTCTACAAGTCATGAAACTTGTCCTCCAACGTGTACAAAAGGAAACAGAATGTTTGTGGCAGCATTGTTGGCAAAAGCAAAAAGAATGACAAGCAATTTAAATATCCACCACCATGAAGATGAATAAATATAAAATGAGATATTTTCATACAGTGGAACACTATAACGCGATTAATATCAATGAATTAGAGGCATACAAAAACACAAATAAAACATAAGGCTGAGTATAAATATATTGCAGAATGATATATCATGTAAAGTTTAAGGACACAAAAAAAGTGATATACGGTTTATGGATAAAAATGTGTGGGAAATTATAAAAACTTCAAAAGAATGATAAACACCAAATTCATGATAATGATTATGTGTGAGGAGAGAAGGGAGGGCAGTGGGATTGGAGAGTGCCAGCAGGGACCTTCAGCCACACCTACAATGTTTCTTTTAAAAAGTCTAGAGTCAGTGTGGTAAAACATTAACATTTGATAAAGCTGGGCCGTGGAATACATAGGTGCTCTTTGTATTATTCTCTGTATGGTGAGTATATTTGAAATACTTCTTTTTTTTTTTTTAAGATGGAGTCTCACTTCGTCGCCAGGCTGGAGTGCAGTGGCGCGATCTCAGCTCACTGCAACCTCCGCCTCCCGAGTTCAAGTGGTTCTCCTGCCTCAGCCACCCGAGTAGCTGGGACTACAAGCACGCACCAATATGCCCAGCTAATTTTTGTATTTTTAGTAGAGACGGGGTTTCACCATGTTGGCCAGGATGGTCTCGATCTCTCGACCTTGTGATCCACCCGCCTTGGCCTCCCAAAGTGCTGGGATTACAGGTGTGAGCCACTACGCCCGGCAGAAATACTTCATTTTTTAAAGTAAGTTTAAGATTGCACGTCATAAGTAGTGAAACTGAGATTTAAACTTGGGTAGTCTAATGGCTGAGCCTTACTATATCGTATATTGCCTCTCTGCAATTGACATATATATAACATGTTTGTATACATACATACACAGAGGCATATATTACACATATGTATAAACATATGTCAAACTTGGCACTTAGTATACTGTGTAGCACATGGAAACCATGTAAAAATGGCAGCTATTATTACTATATTAATACCTTTTTATCCTTTGTAATCATGTTTATACATGTAACATGTATATTCTTCTTAGACCTACATCTTATATATTCTTCTAATACTCAAATGCTTGTAAGAATATGACAACAACAGAACAATGGTGAAGTTGAGTGCTCAACTGGCTCTCTAGATCCTGTATAACTTCAGGATGACTTATCGAAACTGTGAAGGGTAAACTAAGTATTCATTCATTTATTCAGCAGTATTTATTGAGAATCTATCATGTCCCAAAAGCTGGGGATTCTATAATAAACCAAGGTAAACAAAGTGCCACCCCAGTGGAGTATATATTTGAGAGCAGCACTGTCCAAGAGGAATATAAAGCAAGCCATACGTGTAATTATAGCTTTTGCAGTAGTAGTAGCCGCACTTAAAAAGTAAAAGGAGCCCATTATATAGGGTTAGATAACACACACAGGGTCTGTACTGTGATTGGATATAAAGGAAACCTTATATAATATTACATAAAGTATCATATCACTTCTGAGCAGCAGTCAACTCACCTTTGGACCTTGTACTCCAATTCCCACCGGTCCTCGAGGGCCTGTAGGTCCCATTTGGCCTACTTCTCCCTAGTAAGAAAAGAGTTTCATACAGCAGCAAAGTGAAAATAATATATTCCTGCTGTTGATCTCCTAAAACCTGTCTTATATCAACAAAGTAAAACAGTTTCATGTGCTCAATTCATATATATTGCCTGAAATCCCTTCTGGGGATGGATTTGCACCAGATTTGGAATATATATGTAAATGAAAAATGTACATAATGTTTGATGTATATATGGTCTGACTTAAAATATAGGCCACATAGCATATTCAAAATTGATTTTAAGGAGCCCCTTGTGGAGGGTATCTGGAAAAGATAGGCAGTTGCATTCTAGAACAACTAAAATTGGCACAGGAAAAGCCAACGTAACTGCTGATCAAGAGCAATGTCATAAAGCAGAGAACGCAACTTAAGCTTTCAAGGCAAGCCCCAAATCAAAACTCTCAAGAATAGTCAGAGTGGTCCATTGAGCAGCTTCTCACACGGACAGCTCTAAGGAGTTTGTTCTAAGGTGAATAGTCTCAGAGAAGTATTTTATTTATTTAACAATGATTCATGATTCTTAGAAGCAATATTAAGGATAACTAGTTAAATAAGTGCCATGCTCCTCCTCAAGGAAAAAATAATAGTTCCAATCTATGAGATAGTTTGATTCCCAAGTACATAAAACATTTTTATTTGTTAGGTCATTTCTGACCCCATCTCTTTAGCTAAGGTTTTAGTAGTTGCACCTACTGTCAGAGTGGTGGTGAGAATGAAAATTAGCCAACCTAGAGAGACACATGACCACTGGTTGCCTCTATTAATATTACTGCTTGAGTTGCTAGAATAGGATCTCATAAGTAAAAGTAACAAAGAAAACAACAAATGAAAATTGTGTAAATAAAGCTTTCTTAAAGCATAAAGAATACACATTACATTTTCTAAATTGTCAGGAATATCAGTAACATTTTGCATTAAGTAGAGATCTCTGATTTTTAAGTTCATTCTACCTGCTGTCTTCCCTTGCACTGGCACTGATCAGAAAACAGCAATTATACTATAGATATATTAAACTCCGCTCTCATTTACAAAGTTACCTTGGAACCAGGTAAGCCCTGTCCTGGGGGCCCTTGTGGACCAGGTGGACCAATAGGACCTTGGATTCCCTTTAAAATAAAATTTTATAAAATAGTGTTAGTGAAATTAGGTAGTTTCAAATCCTCTAAAGTGAAACTTTAGTTCATACCCCATAATAAGTTACTTACACTCAATAAGCATTTGTGGAGTGGGGTGCCAGGGGCTGCTAGTTAAACCACAATTTGCATTCTTCCCTATTTCCATATTAAGAGAAATTTTAGCTGGCCCGTATATCTGCCTAGAATAAAGACCACGTTTCTCAGTCCCTGTTGCAGCCAGGCGTGGCCATGTGGGCTAGATTCTAGCCAATGGGATATGAATGAAGTGATGTGTGTGACTCCTGGTTCATGCTAAAAGAAGAGGTATGCCTTCTCCTTCCCTTTTCCTCTTCTTCAGTAGCTGGAATTAAGAGAGGGTGGCCATCCAGGATCATGCAGATGAGGAAAGCACCCTCAGTATGGCAGACTATCAAGACTGATTAATAGAGGCAGTATATCAGCTTGGAGTTTTAAGTAAGGAAAATAAAATTACATCTAGTTAACCCATTTCATATCTCTGTCACATGCAGGCAAACCTATATCCCAATATATATGTATCAGGATGGTAAATTGAAGGTTTGACCTAGGCTCTAAGAAGCAATAGTCAGTAGATACCAAACTGAAGAAGGTTCAAACACTTGACTCCCTCCTTCACAATATAAAGGAGGTTTTTATACATGGGTATAAAAAAGGATATGCACATATGTGTACATTTGTATATGTGGTTGTTTATATTTCACTCTGTTTGTAAAAGATCTGAGTTGATCAAGCCTCCAAATATTTAACAAAAATCTGTGGGCCATTTAAGAGAGATTGTAAACATGTTGCTGGAAACAGAAGTTCCCTCATAAACACATGAGGGAAAACATTCATTTTTATAAGAGAAATAGGAAGATCTAACATAACAAGAATTCAATGGATAAACACATCAAATTAAAGAACATTGAATAACTGCATAGACAGAGGTTAAATTTAAGTAGAATTTATATCATTTGTCTTAAAAGGTAAATAAATTCTTTTCTTGCTCAGATCATCTTACAAATAGAGATCTCATTTCCAATAGAGATCAGCTCTGTAAGGACACATCTACCTCGAAATTTTTTTTTTCTTTTCAAAAAGAAGAAAAGGGGGTAAGAAAATGAAAGAAGTCCGAGAGTTTTGTTTTGTTTTGTTTTGTTTTTCCCAAGCTGAAGAACAACAGCCTCCACCAAGGAACAGCATTAAAGGCGACAGGAAGCTGTAGGTAGGAGGTCCAGAATTCACAGGCCATCTGAACAGACTTGTCTTCGAACCTCATATTTAGCCCCATAGTGGTCACTCAGCACCAGGAGCACCGCAAGACCCAAGATGTGACAACATTGTCCGGCCACTTTTGGGATAAGTAAGCCCCTACTAAAACCAACAAATAAACTATAAGGCTTGAGAATGTCGGCTGGTATCATCAAATCATGATATTTGAGTAGCCCAAATGTCCAGCTCTTAATTATTATCTAAATATTTATTTATACATTTATCTTGGCTTCTTCTGTACCTTAAGATTCCTAATGTGTTAGACTAGGACCTCTGCCAATGGCAAGGGAATGGAAAAAGGAGTCATATCCAACTTTGCTGTTGTTTGGACTAGCAAGAAAAGTAATAATAATAATAAATTAGCAGCCAATTAGATATAAACCCGAAGTGAATCTCAACAATGGCACTGGAATTATCTCATTTTTTAAATTCTTCCCTTCTCCCACTACCCTAGATACAGAAAGCACTATTCGTTCTTTAAGCAATAGAATAATTCAAACCTTACTCATAAATCTTAATCAAACCTGACCTGCCACTTTCTAACCAGGAGATATTTAGCATAAAACTGGATTTGTGGGTTGCTTTGATTAATAAGGCTGCGTAAGTACATGGCAAACAACAAAGTATATGGCAAACAAAAGACTACATGGTAAACAACAGTAGAGAGTACTGTTATACTATCTTCACATTATTTAGATTTATCACAATACCCAGATTTTCCAAAAGTTATCAGAAGATTTTGGAAATGGTTCTAATCACGAATGTAAACATTCTTACAGATCTTTCTTTTCTTCTCACCAAGAGGGGCCAGGTGTCATTTATAAATTATATCTGTGTTTTGCTTCTATTCCAGAAGTTTGCCCCTTAAACTAAATGCTTATCTCTGATCCTGGTCCAAGTTTTAACTACTTTTTTAAAAAATGGATATGTGGCTAGTTAGAGTGGTTGGTAGGGGGATACTACTCTACTCCATTGGGAGAGAGTGGGATTTAATTTTCACAAAGCTTCAAGGAGAAAAAAATACACAAACCAGCAGGTAAGTAAACTATTGTTCCCAAGGGGAACTAAAAATATTGCACCAAAACATTTACCTTGTTAATTAGGTTTTAATGTTAAAAGTCACAGCATCAAGAAACACACTACTTATTTTTTAAGCCTTTGGAAGTTCTAAAAAATAAAATCTTCTCATGAAACCATCTTATCCTTCCCTATATTCACTTCTGGACTTATACTCCACTGCAATTAACTGTCAAATATACTCATAGATGTTTGCAGGACTGGCCTTCAATGAAGACCAGGATTGGGCTGGAATGTTCTGCACTGAAGGGAAAGGAAGAATGCATTAATTACCTGCTCCCCTTGACTCCCGATTCCAGGGATACCCATTGGTCCTTGGGGTCCCACAGGTCCCATATCCCCCTGCACAGAAAATAAGCCAGGAAATATAACAATAAAATAAAATCTTATTATTTCATACTTTGCTAACCTGGAATTGGGCTGTGTTAAAATCTATCTTTATACTATAAAAAAAATTCAGCATGGAAAATTATAAAACTTTTATTCCTTTTAAACAGTTTATAATTCAAATTCCCCAAAATAGTAAATGACATTTTTGCTATTCAGTCTAAGTTGGTGAGCATTTGTATAGGCTTATATTTATCAATCATTTTTCTCACAAACAAAAATTCCTGAATAGTTGTTATGACACAAACATTTCCTGCTAAGATTGTAACAGAAATATTTAAAAGTAGAAAATTCATAGGATATAATAAAAATAGAATGAGAGATAAATTGAAGAAAAATATTTTTAAATTTTCTAAATACCCTTTCCCTCCAAATCTTATTGAAAATGCATTTTGAAAATGAAGAAATGATCTCAAGTGAATGCAGCAAAATTAAACAGCCCTATTTTCTTCTTCCATGAAATTGAGAAAACAAAATTAAAGTTACCAGCAAGAAGAACATAATTCATTCTTTCTGTGTCTTTATACAGATGTTTGTTGAGTGCCCATTATAAGCCAGAAAGTGTTCCAAACACTAGGAAAACAACAGTGACCAAAACAGCTCAAAATCTCTGTCCTCCATTGATCTTAGATTTTAGTAGGGGAAACAAGATGGCAAACAAGACAGGTAGATAAAATAACTAGTATGTTGAATAATAAGTGTGAAGGAGAAAAATTAATCAGGGAAGAGAAGAGGCAGCGATGATTTTGGTTAAGATGCCCAGAGATGAAGTCACTGATGAGAGGGAATGAGCCAGGTAGAAACCCAGAAGAAAAGCATTCCATGCAGAGAAACAGCCAAAACAAAGATGATGCCTGACATGTTCCAGAAACAGCAAGGAGACAGTGCGGGTGGAACCATCTCCATGAGGGAGAGCGGTAGACAATGAAGTCAGAGAATTATGGCAGTGGAGTCAGGTAGAAGGATCAGTGGGGCCTTTGAGGCCACTGTAAGGACTTGGCTATCCTCTGAGTAAGTTAGGAAGCCACTGGAGGGTTTTGAGAAGGGAAGTGAGAGATCTGACTTGGTTTTTAAGGCCCCATCTGGAAGCTGTATGGAGAACAGACTGAAGGGGGTCTACATGAGAGATGATGGGGCACAAACCAGAATGTTGAGAGTGGAGGTGGTGGGGAGTGCTCAAAACCTGGATAATGTTGAAGGCGGAGTGATGGGATTTGCTGAGGACTGAAAGGACTCTTGGCAGAATAGAGTTGTCATTGACCGAGAAGAAGAAGCCTGAGAGAAAAGCAAGGTTTGAGGTGGAGGGTGATATCAGGAGTTCAGTTATGGACATGTTTAGTTTGAGATCCCTAAAATGAACATCCAAATGGAGATATCAAGTAGGTGGGAGAGGCCTGGGATGAGAACATAAATTTGGGAGCCCTCAGTATATAAATGATGTTAAAGGCCATAATTGAGTGAATTTGCCAAGTAATAGAAAAAAGAGATGGTCCCAGGACTGAGCCCTTTAAGCACTCCAATCATTAGAGGTCAGAGAGATGAAGAAGTCACAGCAGTGGAGACTGAGAAGGAAGCAGCCAGAGAGACCAAGTGAAGAGAGTGTTTCAAGAAGGTGAGGGATCCATCTGTCAAATGCTACCAACAGGGCAAATTAGTTGATGACAGAGAATTGACCGCTGGATTGAGTAACATGGTTAACATGCTCATTTTAATGGCAGTTGTATTTAGACTACATTAGGGCCGCAAAACTTTTAAACAGTTGGATAGCAGATACTTTGGGCTTGAGGGTCATAATAATGTCTCTCATAATTGATCAATGCTGCTTTGGTAGTACAAAAGTAGCCATAGATAATATACAGTGAACAAGTATACCTGTGGTCTGATAACATTTTATTTGTAAAAACAGGCAGCCAGCTCAACAGTTGGCCAATGTTTGAGCTAAATAAATATGTTTTTATGAAGAAAAATGTATCATTTGCTGGGCGCCGTGGCTCACGCCTATAATCCCAGCACTCTGGGAGGCAGAGGTGGGCGGATCACCTGAGATCGGGAGTTCGAGACCAGCCTGACCAACATGGAGAAACCCCATTTCTACTAAAAATACAAAATTAGCCGGGCATGGTGGCACATGCCTGTAATCCCAGCTACTCAGGAGGCTAAGGCAGGAGAATCATTTGAACCGGGGAGGTGAATGTTGCAGTGAGCTGAGATGGTGCCATTGCACTCCAGCCTGGACAACAAGAGCGAAACTCTTGTCTCAAAAAAAAAAAAAAAAAAAAAAAAACAAGAAAAGAAAAATGTATCATTAGATCAAACTTTATATAACATTAAATATATAGAACCTGCACTAGGAGATATCCTGGAATACACTACTTAGTGCTCTATCAACCTTTGATCTACATAAATATTACGGAAGGAAAACATAATGGAATCCAGTTCTGGCTCAGAGCTGGACTATTTTGATTCAGAACTTGATTGCTTATGCATCAGATATTGTGCTAAATGCTTTACATCCTTTCATTTATCCTCACAACAACCCCTGTAAAGTGGCCATCCCCATTTTTCAGACGAGTGTAAGTAACTCACCCCAGGTCACCCAACTGTTAGACGACAGAGGTGACAGTCAAGTCCACTCTGACTCCAAAACCCAACTCATAGCCACTAGTTTGCAAATATTTGTTAAACACATAAGAGAGGGTCCCTTTTTGTGCAGTGTTATTGACATTTAAATACCTGTGCCATAAGTACAACTTTGTTTTGTACCATTTACATACATTTGAGAGGCCTTATCAGAGGCGTGTTTATATTATCACTTGAATCACAAACATCAAGCCCTCTGAATCTAGTGTTATATGTAAAAGAACAGGAAAGGAAGAAAGGAAAAAGAAGATGGTATTGAGGGAACAGCAGATAAAAGCTATGTAATAATATCCTGATACTTCAAAGTGATTTCTTTGCATGACCTCCAGATGTAAAAATACATGCACCATGTCCCAACGCCATCTGAAAAAGTTAATTTACTGAACTCATAAAACAATGGTTCTATTGTATTCAGTTCTCGCTGCTCCAAAGGAAGAAAGAGCATCTTATGTATTTTTTGGAGTATTTTGGAGTTGCTGTACAGCCAGAGCTAAGAGACTTGAACAAAGAATTGTACTGCATCTAAAATTCCTATCACTCACTATTTATTTCTGCTATTTAAATACAAACAGCTAGAAGAGATAACTACCAGCAAATAAAAATAAGTCATTCAAGATTGAAACCCAGCACTTGAGATAATCATGAATATCAATTGTTATTCTAATATATAATATAATGATATGCTTAAAGGCTGATATATAAATGACTCCAAATTGATATGAGTTCTCTGCTTTTTTACACATTTCTTATATCCTTCCCCCTCTGGCAGCTTCACTTCCAATGCTCTTTATGGCTGTATCAGCCTCTAGTAGCTTCTATCACCAGCTCCATTCCCATTTCTAATCTGGTATAATCTGCAGCTGTTTTAAAGAAAACAAATAGCCAGTGAGAAAGAGAAAAGCAATCCCTAACAACGAGGAGCTGACCTGACGCTGGCAAGTAGGCCGTGGTGTCAAACATGAACAATTTGACAAATCATCAAGATCAAACAAGGTCACCCCATGACTGTGATGGACCAAGATGAAAGCCAGACTACTCCATAATTATATCTTAGCACAGACAAAAACAGCAAACACTATATAAAACCCTCAAATTATCAAACATCCTCCAATACTGCCTAAAATGAGTGACTGCTACTTCTATCAGTTATGACTCAGCCTAACTCCATTTGTCCCAACTTCTAGATGAGATTCATTAAATACTCAATCCTAAACTTATCCCCAACTATTGATAACATTAAATCCAGAGCCCATCCCTGATTTCTTAAATGCTTCCCAAAATCACCTAACACAAGCGCAAATCCTATGAAATATCTTTCATCCTCTTCCTGAGTCACTGTAGGTTCATCGTATGTGGTCTTCCTCCCTTCAGAGTCAACAAGCCTTCTTAAAACTCTGGATGGATTCCTGTTGGTCCTTGCTGGAGGGCATCAACACTAGTTTTCTTAAATGAGTTTTCTTATTTTAACCTGATTTTAAGATAATATTTTTGAGTGGGAGCCTAGGGATGGATATACACTTCTATAAGAAGGTCAAGTCAATGTTTTTTGTTGTTTTTTTTTTTTAGAGATGGAGTCTTGCTCTGTCACCCAGGCTGGAGTGCGGTGGTGCAATCTCGGCTCACTGCAAGCTCCGCCTCCTGGGTTCACCCACCATTCTCCTGCCTCAGCCTCCCGAGTAGCTGGGACTACAGGCGCCTGCCACCACGCCCGGCTAATTTTTGTATTGTTAGTAGAGACGAGGTTTCACCGTGTTAGCCAGGATGGTCTCGATCTCCTGACCTCGTGATCCGCCCGCCTCAGCCTCCCAAAGTGCTGGGATTACAGGCATAAGCCACTGCGCCCGGCCAAGTCAATGTTTTTAACATCTGTTTTCTTTACTAAGAAGAAATGTCTTTTGATAATGTCTGGATTCAAAGCTGCTTTGCTGATGGTAGAAGTCGCTGGATGTCAGAACCCAAATAAGTGAGACATTACAATAAATAGAAATAACCTAATTTCTCAGATCATAAGTCATCCTACATAATAACACATCTTGCATATACTAGATTTGGAGATCATCGTGGACAGGAGGCAGGACTAGATCGCAGCTCCCACTCGGATGGAAAGAACAGCATGTGGAGGCTCGCACTGTGAACCTTTGCTCTAGGACGACTGCAGGAATACATTAGGAAAGCCAAGAAAACCCACGGACTTGCTGAAGGGAATGGATTGCTCCTGCAGGACCTGGGAGACATCCCAAATATTGTGAGTGCCCAAACTATAGAAATGGGAAAGGGAGATTGTCCACCCCTGAACACATACCCCCACTGGGGAACCTGAAGGTCTAGATTATGGGAGCTGAGTCAATTTAGAGAGCCAAGCGAAATACAGGGGTAGAGAATGCAGCAGGAAAATCCCTGTGGGCGCAGTGGGTTCCCTAGCAAGCCATCTCTGCCTCACATCACTGGGGTCCTTGAGAATGGCTGCCAGAGGCACTGGGAAAAGCCCACAAGGGGAAGGAAACCTCCAACTGAATTTTGTAATAATTTCAACAGATTGAGAAGTCTCCTGGCCAGAACTCAGGAAAGGGCGTGAATCCAGTGTGCAGACTCCACAGGCAGGGGAAGAAGGAAAGCTCTACTGACTTTCCTAGCTGGGAGGTGGGAAGCCTGGGGCAACTTCTCAGCCCTACTCACCCACTGCCTGGAAACAGACTCAGTGTTGTTGGGAGGGCACGGTGGGAGTCAGACCAGCCCTTCAGTTTGCATTGGAGCTAGGTTAGGACTGTGACTGCTGGCTTTCCCCCGCTTCCCTGACAACCTGTATGGCACAGCAGAGGCAGCCATTATCCTCCTAGGTATACAATTCCATTGACCTGGGAACCTCACCCTTATCCCACAGCAGCCACAGCAAGACCCACCCAAGTAGAGTTCTGAGCTCAGACACACCTAGCCTTGCTCCCGCCTAATGGTCCTTCCCTATCCACCCTGGTAACTGAAGACAAAGGGCATATACTCGTGGGAGTTCTAAGGCCCTGTCCACCACCTGTTCCTTCCCATACTACCACAACTGATGCTCTCTTGAAAGCACCACCTCCCAGGAGGAGGCCAACCAGCACAAAAATACTGCACTAACCAACCAAAGCTAAGGACCCTCACAGAGTCCATTTCACCCACTGGAGCAGGCGCTGGTATCCATGGCTGAGGGACCCACAGACGGTTCACATCATAGGACTCTGTGCAAACAGCCCCCAGTACCAGCCTGGAGCCTGGTAGACTTGCTGGGTGGCTAGATCCAGAAGAGAGATAACAATCACTACAGCTTAGCTCTCAGGAAGCCACATCCCTAGAAAAAGGATGAGACTACTAAATCAAGGAAACACCCCATGGGACAAAAGGAATTTAATGACAGTCTTGAGCCCTGGAACTTCCCTCTGACAGGGCCTACCCAAATGAGAAGGAAACAGAAAACCAACTCTGGTAATATGACGAAACAAGGTTGTTTAACACCCCCAAAAAATCACACTAGCTCACCAGCAATAGATCCAAACAAGAAGACATCCTTGATCTACCTGAAAAAGAATTCAGAAGGTGAGTTATTAAGCTAATCAGGAAGGCACCAGAGAAAGGTGAAGCCCAATGTAAGGAAATTTAAAAAATGATACAAGAAGTGAAGGGAGAAATATTCAATCAAATAGAGAGCATAAATAAAAACAATCAAAACTTCAGGAAACATGGACGCACTTACAGAAATGCAGGCTGAGCACGGTGGCTCACACCTGTAATCCCAACACTTTGGGAGGCCGAGGCAGATGGATTACCTGAGGTCAGGAGTTCGCGACCAGCCTGACCAACATAGAGAAACCCCGTCTCTACTAAAAATACAAAAATTAGCCGGGCGTGGTGGCACATGCCTGTAATCCCAGCTACTGGGGATGCTGTGGCAGGATAATCACTTGAACCCGGGAGGCGGAGGTTGTGGTGAGAGCTAAGATCACACCATTGCACTCCAGCCTGGGCAACAAGAGCAAAACTCCATCTCAAAAAAAAAAAAAAAAAAAAAGAAATGCAAAATGCTCTGGAAGCTCTCAGTAATACAATTTAACAAGCAAAAGGAAGACCTTCAGAGCTCAAAGACAAGGTTTTTTAATTAACCCAAACAAGAAAGAATAAGAAAATATGAACAAAGCCTCCAAGAAATCTGGGATTATGTTAAATGGCCAAACCTAAGAATAATTGGTGTTCCTGAGGAAGAAGAGAAATCTAAAAGTTTGAAAAATATATTTGGAGGAATAATCGAGGAAAACTTCCCCACCCTTGCTAGAGAACTAGACATCAAAATACAAGAAGCTCAAAGAACACCTGGGAGATTCATCGCAAAAAAGATCATCGCCTAGGAACACTGTCATCAGGTTATCTAAAGTTAAGATGAAGGAAAGAATCTTAACAGCTGTGAGGCAAAAACACCTCACTAATGTTTAATTGTAATCCTTTAATAACATATTATATCGAGCACTAAATGGAACTTTTAAGTTTTATAAAGAGTATCTACAAAAACCCTAGAGCAGAGGTAATAATAATGAACTGTTGAAATCTTTCCTGTATAGGTAACCTATAAAGGAAAACCTATCAGATTAACAGCAGATTTCTTAGCAGAAACTCTACAAGCTAGAAGGGATTGGGGTCCTATCATCAGCCTCCTCAAACAAAACAATTATCAGCTAAGAAGTTTGTTTCCACTGAAACTAAGCTTCATAAATGAAGGAAAGATACAGTCTTTTTCAGACAAACAAATGCTGAGAGAATTTGCCACTACCAACCCAGCACTACAAGAACTGCCAAAAGGAGCTCTAAATCTTGAAAGAAATCCTGGAAATACATCAAAACAGAAACTCTTTAAATCATAAATTTCACAGGACCTATAAAACAAAAATATAATTAAAAAAGGTATATAGGCAAAAAATAGCACAATAAATGGTACCTCACATCTCAATACTAACATTGAATGTAAATGGCCTAAATGCTTCACTTAAAATACATAGAATTGCAGAATGGATAAGAATTCACCAACCAATCTGCTGCCTTCAAGAGACTCACCTAACACACAAGGACTCACTTAAACTTAAGGTAAGCTGATGGAAAATGACATTTCATGCAAATGGACACCAAAAGCAACCAGGGGTAGCCATTCTTATATCAGACAAAACAAACTTTAAAGCAACAACAGTTTAAAAAGATAAAGAAGGTCATTATATAATGATAAAAGGCCTTGTCCAACAGGAAAACATCACAGTCCTAAATATATATGCACCCAACACTGGAGCTCCCTAATTTATAAAACAATTACTAATATACCTAAGAAATGAGACAGACAGCAACACAATAATAGTGGGGCACTTCAATACTGCACTGACAGCACTAGGCAGGTCATCAAGACAGAATGTCAACAAAGAAATAATGGATTTAAACTATACCCTGGAACAAATGGACTTAACAGATACTTACAGAACATTCTACCCAACAACCACAAAATATACATTCTATTCAACAGTGCATGGTACTTTCTCCAAGATAAAACATATCACAGGCAACAAAACAAGCCTCAATAAGTTCAAGAAAGTTGAAATTATACCAAGCAGTGTTTCAGACCACAGTGGAATAAAACTGGAAATCAACTCCAAAATGAACCTTCAAAGCCATGCAAATACATGGATATTAAATAACCTGCTCCTGAAAGATCACTGGGTCAAAAATGAAATCAAGATGGAAATTTTAAAATTCTTCAAACTGAATGACAATAGTGACACAACCTATGAAAACCTCTGGGATACTTCAAAGGCAGTGCTAAGAGGAAAGTTCATAGCCCTAAGCACCTATATCAAAAAGTCTGAAAGAGCACAAACAATCTAAGGTCACACCTCAAGGAACTAGAGAAACAAGAACAAACCAAACCCAAACTCAGCAGAAAGGAAATAAGCAAGATCAGAGCAGAACTCAATGAAATTGAAAATTAGATAAATGAAACAAAAACTGGTTCTTTGAAAAGATAAATTGATAGACCATTAGCAAGATTAACCAAGAAAAGAAGGGAGAAAATCCAAATAAGTTCAATTAGAAACGAAACAGGAGATTTACAACTGGCACCAAAAATCTAAAAGAGATCCAAACAGAAATCCAAAAGATCATTCAAGGCTGCTATGAACACCTTTATGCGCATAAACTAGAAAGCCTAGAGGAGATGAATAAATTCTTGAAAAGATACAACCTTCCTAGCTTAAATCAGGAAGAATTAGATACTCTTAACAGACCAATAACAAGCAGTGAGACTGAAATGGTAATTTAAAAACTACCAACAAAAAATGTCCAGGACTAGACGGATTCACAACAAAATTCTACCAGACATTCAAAGAATTATCAATCCTATTGACACTATTCCACAAGATAGAGAAAAAGGGAACCCTCCCTGAATCATTCTATGAAGCCAGTATCACCCTAATACCAAAACCAGGAAAGGACATAACCAAAAGAGAAAACTACAGACCAATATCCCTCATGAACATATATGCTAAAATCCTTAACAAAATACTAGCTAACTGAATCCAACAACGTATCAAAAAGATAATCCACCATGATCAAATGGGTTTCATAACAGGGATGCAGGGATGGGTTTAACATATGCAAGTCAATAAATGTGATACACCACACGAACAGAATAAAACAGGCTGGGCATGGTGGCTCACACCTGTAATCCCAGCACTTTGGGAGGTCAAGGCAGGCAGATCACTTGAGGTTAGAAGTTTGAGACCAGCCTGGCCAACATGATGAAACCCCATCTCTACTAAAAACATAAAAATTAGCTGGATGTGGTGGCGGGCACCTGCAATCCCAGCTACTCAGGAGGCTGAGGCAGGAGAATTGCTTCAACCTGGGAGGTGGAGGTTGCAGTGAACTGAGATGGCACCACTGCACTCCAGCCTGGGCAACAAAGTGAGACCCAGCCTCAAAAAAACAAAACAACAAACAAAAATCACATGATGATCTCAATAGATGCAGAAAGAGCATTTGACAAAATCCAGCATCCCTTTATGATTAAAGCTCTCAGCAAAATTGGCATACAAGGAGCATACCTCAAGGTAATAACAGCTATCTATGACAAACCCATAGCCAACATAATACTGAATGGAGAAAAGCTGAAAGCCTTCCCTCTGAGAACTGGAACAAGACAAGGATGCCCACTCTCAGCACCCCTCTGCCACATAGTACTGGAAGTCCTAGCCAGAGCAATCAGATAAGAGAAAGAAATAAAGAACATCCAAATCAATAAATAGAAAGTCAAACTGCTTGTTTGCTGATGATATGATTGTTTACCTAGAAAACCCTAAAGACTCCTCCAGAAAGCTCCTAGAATTGATAAAAGAATTCAACAAAGTTTCCAGATACAAAATTAATGTACACAAATCAGTACCTCTTCTATACACCAACAGCAAACAAGCCGAGAATCAAATCAAGAACTCAACCCTTTTTACAATAGCTGCAAAAAAAAAAAAAAAAAAAAAAATACTTAGGAATATACCTAACCAAGGAGGCGAAGGACCTCTACAGGGAAAACTACAAAACACTGCTGAAAGAAATCATAGATGACACAAACAAATGCAAACACATCCCATGCTCATGGATAGGTAGAATCAATATTGTGACAATGACCATACTGCCAAAGGCCATACACAAATTCAATGAAATTCCCATCAAAATACCATCATCATTCTTCACAGAATTAGACAAAACAATTCTGAAATTCATATGAAACCAAAAAAGAGCCCACATAGCCAAAGCAAGACTAAGCAAAAAGAACAAATCTGGAGGCATCAATTACCTGATTTCAAACTACACTATAAGGCCATAGTTACCAAAACAGCATGGTACTGGTATAAAAATAGGCACATAGACCAGTGGAACAGAATAAAGAACCCAGAAATAAACCATCATACTTACAGCCAACTGATCTTTGACAAAGCAAACAAGAACATATAGTGGGGAAAGGACACCCTATTCAACTGGAATAATTCAGCTGGAATAAGTGGCAAGCCATATGTAGAAGAATAAAACCGGATCCTCATCTCTCACCTTATACAAAATCAGCTCAAGATGGATCAAGAACTTAAATCTAAAACCTGAAATTATAAAAATTCTAGAAGATAACATTGAAAAAACTCTTCTAGACATTGGCTTAGGCAAGGATTTCATGATGAAGCACCCAAAAGCAAATGCAATAAAAACAAAGATAAATAGCTGGGACTTAATTAAACTAAAAAGCTTTTTCACAGCAAAAGGCACAGCAAAAGGAACAGTTAGCAGAGTAAACAGACAACCCACAGAATGGGAGAAAATCTTCACAATCTATACACCTGACAAAGGACTAATATCCAGAATCTTCAATGAACTCAAACAAATTATCAAGAAAAAACCAAATAATCCCATCAAAAAGTGGGCTAAGGACATGAATACACAATTCTCGAGAAGATATACAAATGGCCAACAAACATGAAAAAATGCTCAACATCACTAATGATCAGAGAAATGCAAATCAAAACCACAATGTGATACCACCTTACTCCTGCAACAATGGCCATAATCAAGAAATCAAAAAATAATAGATGTTGCCATGGATGCAGTGAACAGGGAACACTTCTACCTTGCTGGTGGGAATGTAAACTAGTACAACCAGTATGGAAAACAGTGTGGAGATTCCTTACAGAATTAAAAGTATAACTATCATTTGATCCAGCAATCCCACTACTGGGTATCTACCCAGAGGAAAAGTCATCATTATACGAAAAAGATACTTGCACATACCTGTTTATAGCAGCACAATTTGCAAATGCAAAAACATGGAACCAACCCAAATGCCCATCAATCAATGAGTGGATAAAGAAACTATGATATATATATTATAGTGTGTGTGTGTTTGTTTATATAGTGTGTGTTTATATATAGTGTGTTTGTTTACATAGTGTGCATGTTTGTTTATATATATATGAATATATATACTGTATATTATATATACAGTATATATAGTGTATATATAGTATAACATATATATTATAGTGTGTGTTTTTATATATATGATGGAATACTATATATATACTGTATACTCTATATATATGATGGAATACTATATATATATGGAATATATACATATATATATATGTGATGGAATACTACTCAGTCATAAAAAGGAATGAATTAATGGCATTCACAGTGACCTGAATGAGATTGGAGACTATTATTCTAAGTGAAGTAACTCAGAAATAGAAAACAAAACATTATATGTTCTCACTCATATGTGGGAGCTATGAGGATGCAAAGGCATAAGAAAGACACAGAGGACTTTGAGGTCTTGGGGCAAAAGGGTGGGAAGAGGGTGAGGGATAAAAGACCACAAATTGGGTTCAGTGTATACTGCTTGGGTGATGGGTGCAACGAAATCTCACAAATCACCACTAAAGAACTTACTCATGTAACCTATCACCACATGTTCCCAAATAACCTGTGGAAATAAAATAATTATTTTAAAAAAAGAATATACTAGATTTATAATTAACCAGATACCTGTGTGGCATGGTTGTCATGTATACAGTTCAGAAATGTACATACATAAAGAACAATGACAATTTTATTGGCATTGTTTCTAGTGTACACCCTATTATACATTACCTTGTCCCCTTTGATTGACAGGCCTTGTAATCCCTGTGGGCCAGTTGGTCCTTCAGAACCTTTTTCACCCTGAAAGTACAAGGGAGGGATATCAATGCACCAACCAAAATCTGAATTTTAAAAGAGTTTACATTACAAATACTATGAATTGTGCTTCAAAATTATTTTTTAAATGAAGCATCCAAAGTCACTGTTTACTACAAATGGGTAATTCTAATTGACTCTGAGATCTGCAACTTGCAAAAAATACATTAGTCATAACACTTAAACAAGAAGGAAGCTATCCAAGCAAAACACATATGTAGCATCCCTGAAGTTAGAAAAGAGCTCAGTTCCCAATTTAAACAAAAATATTCTGGAAATGGATCACCTAATCAATCACATAGTATAACTAACTGGATCAAGCCTCCTTTTCCTTAATATTGCTGAAACTGGGTCCATCACACAAGGAAAATTTATGTCTCGTACTAATATGTGAACTAGTACTTGCTAGGATTAGATTACTACTTTTGTTTTGTTTACAAACATTCATTGAAAATTTATGTTTAAAAGAATTCATGGAAAATCTTCTTAGATATGCTCCTATAGTTACATGATGTAAGTGAACAGCTCTGTCCTTAATATAACGTATATTGTCATAATACTTCATGCATTTTTATGAAAAATAAACCATATAATAAATCAGAAGCAGCATTCATTTAATAAATTTATTAGAACCAAGAGTAAAATCAAAGAACATTTACAAATTAGCCCCAAATAGTACATACAGAGAACACCCATTGGTCTGACTAGTTGGGGAATGAAATATTCTGATTCTGGGTTCTTCTGATCATTACCACAGAATATAACTGCATATACTTGATCCTAAAGCAGCACGGAACACGATGTGTTCTTTCTTTGATGAGATACAGGTCAATGCCCATGAGCTATTACATACAAGAGGATCAATAAAGTATGATAACACCTCATACAATATAAAAGTATGTTGAACCTGTCACTATGAAATACCCTGGAATATTCTTCTTAATGTTTCACATATTCATTTCTCATTTATTTCTTTCTCTTTAAAAAACACAGATTTTAAAGAGAAAGAATTCTATTTGAATTTTTCAGATTATTTGGGCTACACATAAATAGAAGTAGAAATTTACTAAGTGCCAAAAAAATCTCAAACTGTGTATTACAAAACTTTCGGTGATGTCATGCCAAGTTGCTGACCTGTCTTCTGATAGTGATACTGTGATTAGTCAAAGGCGTTAGTAATATCCCTTTATCCAAAATATTATTTCCATTATCATGACAAATTAAAATGTGTTCACTAACAAGGGTGTCTTTTAAAATTTAACCCAGCAGTCACTCACAACTAAGGATGAATTATTTGTTTTTAGCTAATTGTTTTCCCTCTAGTAGAGATTTAGGATTCTCATAGATAATTGAATATTGATCATGGTGGAAGAAGCTGAGAATGAAATGCACTTTTAGAGCATGAGGCCATACTGAGAAGGCCATATCTTAGTCACCTGATGGAATGACTGATGTGGAGGGTCTCAGACACTTAGAAAGCAGCATGTACTTCTCCGGGCAGTATGTGTTTATACGCATGTGTGTGTGTTTGGGGGAGACTTTGGAAATAAAGGAAGAAGGACTCCAAAATGTATCTTTACGTACTCTGAAATGTTGTTGATGCTGCTCATTTTGGAAAACACTTTTTAACATGCCCTTCAGCAAATGTGCCAAAGATTATATACACACTGCCTATATCAGGGGACAGCAAACTACAGCCCATAAGCCAAATTCAGCCCACTGCCTGTTTTTATATTATAAATATAGTTTTATTGGAACAGCCACATTCCTTCATTTATACATTGTTTACGGCTGCTTTCAAGCTACAACAGCAGTTAAGTAGTTACAACAGATACCATATGGCTCACAAAGCCTAAAATATTGGCTATCTGCCCCTTTACAGAAAGTTTGCCAACCTTTGGTGCAGAACAACTTGTGCTCCAAGAATTACATAAGGGAAATGACAGGAAATTCTCAATGGCCAGTTAAAAAGAAGGTCTTTCATAACATTTTGTTTCTGTAGTAAAATTTTCTTTCTTATTATATTGATGGCAGTACTATTATAGATTGGTTTCTTATCTGTGTTTCACGAAAAAAGCTGTGAGCAGAGCATTGCCATAGCTACACTCGATGATTTAACTTCTGGGCATAAGGACGTTATTTATCACTGTGGCTTTAAATGACTACAAACTACTTTAAGAGATTTTTCTAACTTCATATGTAGTAATTACATGAAGTAGAAGTCTTTCAATTACTTATTTGTAGTTCCAAATTTTACTGTATTTTCGCATTACAGGGAAATTTACATATTCCTTCATTAAATGGAATAAAGATGGTCAGAAAAATAATTAACTTCTAAAAATTGGCTAGGACACATTTTTAAAATTTGTAATTCACGAGCATGTAAGACAAAGCACCTTTTCCTGGTACAGAAGGTATTGTTACCTTTGGTCCTGGAAATCCTTCTCCGGGTAAGCCCCTCTCTCCTGGTACTCCCTCAGGACCACGGGGACCCTGGTTAGGATAGGAGAAAATGAGGAGCAGGAGGAGAGAGAAAATGGAAAGAGGAGTGATGAAAAAGAGGAAAGAGGAAGAAAGAGAATGGTTATATTTCAGTTTACATGCCAAAAAAAAAATGGATAGTTGGATCTGTACTAAACATGTACAGGCTTTTTCTACTTTATTAGTTCCTAAATACTATAGCATAATAACTATTTACACAGCATTTACATTGTATTAGGTATTGTAACTAATCTAGAGATGATTCAAAGTATACCACATGTGCATAGGTTATACGCAAATACTATGCCATTGTGTCTCGAATTGGTGGGTTCTTGGTCTCACTGACTTCAAGAATGAAGCCGCGGACCCTCGCGGTGAGTGTCACAGTTCTAAAAGGCGGTGCGTCCGGAGTTTGTTCCTTCTGATGGTCGGTTGTATTCCCAGTTTCTTCTTTCTGGTGGGTTAGTGGTCTCGCTGGCTTCAGGAGTGAAGCTGCAGACCTTCGCAGTGAATGTTACAGCTCATAAAGGCAGTGTGGACCCAAACAGTTAACAGCAGTAAGATATATAGCAAAGAGCAAAAGAACAAAGCTTCCACGGTATGGAAAGGGACCCCAGCAGGTTGCCTCTGCTGGCTGGGGCAGCCTGCTTTTATTCTATAATCTGGCCCCACCCACTTCCTGCTGATTGGTCCATTTTACAGAGAGCCAATTGGTCTGTTTTGCAGAGAGCTGATTGGTCTGTTTTGACAGGGTGCTGATTGGTGCGTTTACAATCCCTGAGCTAGACACCAAAGTTCTTCACCTCCCAGCTAGATTAGCTAGATACAGAGTGTTGATTGGTATATTTACAAACCCTGAGCTAGACACAGAGTGCTGATTGGTGCATTTACAAACCTTGAGCTAGATACAGAGTGCCGATTGGTGCATTCACAATCCCTTAGCTAGACATAAAGATTCTCCAAGTCTCCACCACATTAACTAGATACAGAGTGCCGACTGGTGCATTCACAAACCCTGAGCTAGACACAGAGTGCTGATTGGTGTGTTTACAAACCTTGAGCTAGATACAGAGTGCTGATTGGTGTATTTACAATCCCTTAGCCAGACATAAAGGTTCTCCAAGTCCCCACTAGACTCAGGAGCCTAGCTGGCTTCACCCAGTGGATCTCGCATGGGCTCACAGGTGGAGCTGCCTGCCAATCCCGGGCCCTGTGCCCGCACTCCTCAGCCCTGGGCGCTTGATGGGACCAGGTGCTGTGGAACAGGGGCCGTGCTCCTTGGGGAGGCTCAGGCCACACAGGAGCCCACGGCGGGTGGGGGAGACTCAGGCATGGCCGGCTGCGGGTCCCAAGCCCTGCCCCGCGGAGAGGCAGCTAAGGCCCAGTGAGAAATCGAGTGCACTGCCGGTGGGCCAGCACTGCTGGGGGACCCAGTGCACCCTCTGCAGCTGCTGGCCCGGGTGCTAAGCCTCTCACTGCCCGGGGCGGCAGGGCCAGCTGGCTGCTCCAAGTGCGGGGCCTGCCAAGCCCATGCCCACCCGGAACTCTAGCTGGCCTGCAAGCGCCAGGCAGCCCCGGTTCCACCCGTGCCTCTCCCTCCACACCTCCCTGCAGGCTGAGGGAGCCGGCTCAGCCCTCGGCCATCCCAGGAAGGGGCTCCCACAGTGCAGCGGTGGGCTGAAGGGCTCCTCAAGCATGGCCAGAGTGGGCACCGAGGCTGAGGAGGCGCCAAGAGCAAGCGAGGGCTGCGAGGGCTGCCAGCACGCTGTCACCTCTCACCATTTTATACAAGGGACTTGAGCATCTGTGGATTTTGGTGTCTACAGAGGTCCTTAAACCAATCCTCCATGAATACCAAGGAATGGCTAATGACTGTGGCTCTGTTTAAATTTGTAGTGAGAATCCTTCTAGTCAACTCAACACTGATCAGTAGAATTGTAGAGCTACGAAGAATAATATTCCCATTGTATTAAATACTCGTTCCATTTGATTGGCATAAAATGTTCTATTCCAGTGTTCTCAAAGTAGAAGAAAATGGAAATTAAATGATGCTTTGAAATAAGAATTAAGAAATAAATTATCTGAGGAAATGCTAAAAATCTGCAACTGTGTGGCCCAGAGAAGGATGCAGAGTGATTTAATAATCTAATTATCAGGGGAGTGCTGTGAAGAAATCATCACACAGCTGTTTTAAAGCATTAAGTGCTGTTTACATGTGTTTCAATTTCTGTACTGATAAATTTGGATTAAAACTTGAATTATTTCAGGAACTGATTGAACCCACAGGCAGTTTTATATGCAAATTGAAATCTTGATAGGATCATTAAGGGGAAACATGATTTTCAATTGCAATGATTCAAATTAAGAAGTTCATGTAACTATTGCTCAAAAAGCCACTAGGAAAGATGACTTCTCACATGAGTTAAGAAAAACACAGTCTCGGGCTTTGAAATGGACTTGCAGAAAATGTACTAATGGAAAAATAAAAGAGTAATAGTGAGGTTTTCATTTAAATCAGGAATTTTTAAAGACGATAATTTTTCTCTCCTTTTCTTCTTGGCCAGAAGTTAAAAAAGTAGTAAAGGAACTTACAACAAGAATCTTAGAAGAAGAAAATGAAGCTTTTTCTCTGATGAATCTAAACAGATAATTAGGCTTCACTTGCCAGAGAAATAAACCTATGATGGAACAAAGTCTGCCAAGTTTCCCACAAGTTCCTAAACCAGCACACCACAGACACTGAATGATCTTTGGGCTTGAGATACAGTAATCCAGGGTGATTTAAGACGCTTTTCTCCTCAAGCCCAGTAGCAGAACGAGGATGCAGCATTATACTCATCAGTGACTGATCATAGTTATAGATTCGTTAGAAAAAGATCTGTTTTTCAGTGTTTAATTTTTTTGTCTTTCCCTAATGTTTTATATTTTACAAGACAATCTTCTTTAGTATTTATGCATACTGATTTCGTAAATAATTAAAAGAAAAAGCTAACATCTTTTTCAATTTAAATTGTAACACTTAACAGAAACCTAGCTTTTAACACTTCCAAGACCTTAATGAAAGCACTAATATCCATGACAGTTTATTCTACTGGCAGAGCAATTAGCTAGTAGGAAAATAAATAGGAGCATGAAAATTATTAATAGATTGCAAACTCAACCAAATTATTAATAGATTGCAAACTAAACCAAAAGTGCCAAGCCAACATCACATACTTTAACAAAGAAAACACATACTTTAACAAAGAAAACATTGACAAATTATTTTTTCCCTAATAATATGACAAATGAAAAAAGCCACAATTTACATTAAATGTAAGGAAGTATTTTTCCAGTTCACTCAACTTTTTTCATTCATCCAACAAAGATATACCAAACTTCTAGCAGGTAAAAGGCATTGTGCTAGGTTCTAGCGATAGCAGACAAAACTGATCCCTGTCTCATGGAGCTGACAATATTGCATAATAGTTAAAAGCAGATTTTGGTGTCATTTGTACTGAGGTTCAAGTCCCAGCTCTGCTACATAGTAGCAGTTTCACCTTAAACAAGTAAGTCAATCTCTGCAAAGCACAACATCCTCCTCAAAATGATGATAATAATAGTATCTACCTCAACCACAAGTGTTCATGTAAGGATTAAGTCAGAGATATTTAAATCTTTTACAGATTAAGCACTCAATAAATATCTGCCATCATTATCCAAATTATTTTACTTGAGTCCTGTAATTGCTAAGAATGTCCTTTCATGGAAGTTTTTACAAATAAAGGCAGTCTCCGAGTGAATGATTTAAATTAAACAATGTGTAAAAAGCATGCTGCACTGAATAAACACTGAATCTTCCTTCATTCTCTGCACTTCTAGAGTACGTTAGCTAAACTGGAGGTGAAAATATTGGATCTTTAAGGAGCCAAGTATTCAAAGCTGCTGAGAACAGAGAGTTAATGCTGACGGACAGTCTTTTAGGAGAAAAAAGCAGTGATCCAAAGTGTAATTACTATAAACCATCAGAGTAATATTCCACGCCATCAGTATATTCTCAAGTCTTCCAGTTAAACACTCAGCATGGAAGATGATCATTAGCCAGAGAAGAGAAGTAGAAGGTACTTGGGTTAAATGGTTATAGTTTAATTTATTAAGATAGTACCAAAAGATTATTTTTAAAAGACAGAAATCCTTCTATTAAAAAATCTCAGTGTCCTTTCTAAGGCCATGAGAACCAATTACAACTACGACATACTTACTCGGCTTCTAACGAACACCTCTAATAAAAAATAAATAATGAAGGAATCTAATTATCAGTTAATACGGCCTGATCAGTGAAATGCTTTATCTGAGACATTAACGATGAGATGAAATACGATTGTCCATTATGTTCATCTTATTACTTTCCGTAGTAATCTCAATAGTATTAATAATCAATACAAATGCTTTCAATATGCATTGCAAGCATTAGAGATAAATATGCTAATAATAATAGTAACTGTCCATTATCTTCAAACAGTGCCATCTACTTTATTTTTTAATCTCAAAATAATTATAGTTCTCTTTCAGGGGTTTTTTTAATTTACAGTGCTCTGAATAACCTTGCATAAAAAACAAACAGATCACCCTGACAGTCTTAACCAATTTAATTTTTATGAATCAGTTACATCTACCAGACCAGCACAAAACTAGTGGTAATCACATAAAGATGACAGATGACAGTTCAAAAGTAGGTCTCGGAGCTAGAATATTAATTCAATCTATCAGCAGATTTATATTAGTGTGGTAGTGAAAAGAGAGTAGTACTAAATATGAAACACTTGAAATAATTCAGGCAAAGAAACAAAAGTAAAGGACTTTCAGTAGAACCTTTGTCAGTCCTAAGATAAGTCTTTACCTTACTTCTAAATAATTCAAAAATTCACATCGTTGGCTGAGCATGGTGGCTCAGGCCTGTAATCCCAGCACTTCAGGACATTGAGGCAGGCGGATTACCTGAGGTCAGGAGTTCGAGATCAGCCTGGCCAACATGGTGAAAACCCATCTCTATTAAAAATACAAAAATTAGCCAGGTCTGGTGGCTGGAGCCTATAGTCCCAACTACTTGGGAGGGTGAGGCAGGAGAATCGCTTGAAGCCGGGAGGTGGAGGTTGCAATGAGCTGAGATCGCCCAATTGTGCTCCAGCCTGGGGGACAAGAGTGAGACTCTGTCTCAGAAAAAAAAAAAAAAATTCACATCATTGATTTTTTAATAATGACATTTTGGTGCAACATTTTGATACATTATTTAGGATCTTTCCTACCTTTGTTATGATTTTAGTTCCCAATTAAGTATAACTCTGTAATTATGACTTGGAAAGCAAGCAAGCAAGCAAGAATTTCATGTTCTGGTAATATTGTTAAAAACTGTCAACTACAAACAGTTAGAAAGACAGGTAATATACGTTTTTTAAGATGAATTTTAAAGGCATGGAAGAGTCCAAAGAAGATAAGAGAAATTGCAGGGTTCAAAAAGAGAGAATCAAAACTCGAGAACTCTAGCATATAAGTTAAGCATCTTAGGTAAGCATCTAAGCTGGTGCTACAGCTGTCCTGAATAGAAAAGTGTGTTTGTGTGGTGGGAAGAAGGCTAGGAAATTTAGGGGGAGGAACAGCAGCAAAGACTTTGGCTCATGCAATGGAAAATGAAGACAGAATTATAATTGAGAAACTGAGATTCCCACAAACTTAGAGAGACAGTCTCCAACTTAAGATGGGATGGCTCGACTTAAGATTTTTGGATTTTACAATGGGTTGGTCAGCATGTAACCCCATGGTAAGTCAAGGACCTCCTTATGACTTACAATGGGCTTATGGTTTCTACTGAATGCATTGTGTTTGCATCTTCATAAAGTAAAAATATATATATAAATCAAACTATTGTAAGTTGGGAACCATCTTCGGTGTTACCAACACTAAATGCATTTTCAACTTACAGTATTTTTTATTTATGACGGGTGTAGTAGGATGTAACACCATTGTATGTCAAAGAGCATCTGTATATATTCAACGAAAGAACAAAGTAGAAAAAAGCCATCCCATCAACACAGTGGTATGAATGACAAGAATCTTGTCTGCTTGGCTTGGGCTCATAATGACTAAAAATTTCTACCATGGTCCTGTGCTGTGTATGAGTTTATGATTTCAATTGACATTATCTAAGTGGTTCATGAACACCTTAGTCAAGACATTAGCATCAAGGAAACCCCTGGAGTACAAAAGAGATACAAACACAAACTCCTCTCAAATCCTAAGAATGCTTAGGATTCACAATTAAAGCCCAGCTGAAAATAACTCAGATGGAAAAGTACAAAACATAAAAGAAAATAACTCACAATGAATAAAAGTAAACTAACACAATGTAAACTTCCTCAAGAATGTCAAATAATAGAATAAAATAATAGAGACAAAAAAGAAGTACTTTAAATACTTAATGGTCTTATGGAAATAATGGAAAATACAAGAACAGTATAGTAAAAAGATAATAAATATAGTTAATAAAAGGCAGATTTTAAAAAATAACTAAGAATTTTTAAAATACTTATTAACTTAAAAATACAATGAATGAGTTAAGAACATTTTATAACATGATGAAGATAAATTTGTGGGTTATAAGTTAGATTTGAGAAAATTATCCAATTGCAACCAAATATCTAGTAGGATTTCTTGATAAATAGAATGGGGCAAGAAAATATTTGAAGAAATAATAGCTAAGAACTTTTTTAAACTATGGAGTCCTCAGATTCATGAAACAGTAAATCTGAAAAAGTATATGTGAAAATATACTGACATTTATATGCATCATAATTCCTCTACAGGAAATCTAAAGAATAAAAAAAAATTGCAAAAGCAGCCTAAAGCAAAAATGAATTACTACAAGAAATTATAAACAGACTAAAGACATGGAAACAGAAACCATGGTTGCCAGCAGACAATGGAATTAGTACACAACCCAGACTGCACCAGCTAAACTATTCTTAAAAAGCAAACTAAACAATGGCATTTCAACCAAAGGCTGAAAGGGTTTACTGCTAACATATTTTTACTGAAAACATCTTCTGAAAGAAGTATTTATTGAAAAAAAACAAAGAAATCAGCCAAGAAGAAAAGAGAAATTTAGGAAGCTATGTCAACTAAGAAATGGGTAAATATATGGGTAAAACTATACAAATACTGACTTTAAAAAGTTCAAAAATAATAATAAATAATGTTGGTAGGATGAAAATAAAGTAGAACTAAGTCAATATGAATAATACTCTGAAGGTGGAAGAAATGATTGAAGTAAAAGTCTCATATGGTCAGTATATTTTTCAGGAGTAGGTGGCAATATTGATGACATTTCAAACTTGTTAGTCAAGAAAACATGTTAGGAATCAATCTAAATGTCCATCAATAGTAGACTGGATAAAGAAAATATGGTATATATACACCATGAAATATTGCACAGCCATCAGAAAGAATGAGATCATGTCCTTTGCAGCAACATGGATGGAGCTAGAAGCCCTTATCCTTGGCAAAATAACTCAGAAATCCAAATACTGCATGTTCTTACCTATAAGTGGGAGCTAAATACTGAGAACACAAGGACACAAAGAAGGGAACAACAGACACTGGGGCCCACTTGAAGGTGGAGGATGAGAAAAGGGTGAGGATGGATAAATTGCCTATCAGGTACTATGCTTATTATTTGGATGATGAAATAATCTCTACACCAAACCCCTGTGACATGCAATTTACCTATATAACAAACCTGCAAATGTACCCCTGAACCTGAAATAAAAGTTAATAAAAAGAACACATATTAAAGTTTAGTAACCACAAAAAAAGAAACAAAATATGTAAAAATATATACAAGTATATGTACACATATATAGATATATACATACCAAGTTGTGCATGTGCGTGTATATATGCTTGAGATATGTATATATATTTCATATTTTGCCCAATTTCTAATTCGATTTTTATTATTGAGTTTTGAGAATTTTTTTAAAAAATGTATTCCCAATACAAATCCTTTGTAAATGTGTAGTTTGTGAATATTTTCTCCCAATCAGCAGCTTGTCTCTTTATACCCTTAACAGAGTCTTTCACAGAGCACACATTTACCACTTTGATGAAGTCCAGTTAATTACTTTTTAGGGGGGGATCATGTTTTTGGTGACATGTCTAAGAAATCTTCATCAAGCCCATGATCCTAAAGATTTTCTCATATGTTTTATTCTAAAAGTTTTATAGTTTTTACATTTTATATTTAAATCTATGATCCATTTTGAGTTACTTTTTGTATAAGGTGTGAGACTTAAATTGAGGTTCATTTTTTGTGTTTGCACAGATAACCAATTGCGCCAGCACCATTTGTTAAAAAGACTATGTTTCCTCTATTGGATTGCTTTCACAATCTGTTGACTATACTTGTGTAGGTCTGAATCCAGGGTCTCTATTCTGTTCCACTGATCATATTTCTATAATTTGCCAATACCACACAGTCATTGTTACTGTACCTATATAATAAATCTTAAGACCAGAAAAGTTACTATAATTTCTCCAAGTGTATTCTTTTTCAAGTTTTTTAAAAGCTATTCTAGCTCTTTTGCCTTTCCATATTAATTTTAAAATAGCCCTGTCCAAGTCTAAACAAAATCTTGCTGGGGTATCAAAAACATTTGCACTAAACTTTTACATCAATTTGGGAAGAATTTCCATCTTTATGTTGTTGAGTCTTCTAATCTATAAACATGCCTCTAAATGTATTAAGTATTCTCTGATTTCTTTCATCCGTGTTTTGTAGTTTTATACAAGCCCTAAACATGTCTTATTAGATTTCTACCCAAGTATTTTTCTTTTTTAGCAATTAAAAATGGTGTTGTGCTTTTAATTTTAGTTTCTATGTGTTCATTACCAGTATACAGAAATTAAATAGATTTTGTATGTTGATATTGTACCCTGTGACCTTGCTGAACTCACTTGTTAATTCTAGGAGGTTTTCATATAGATTTCTTGGGGTTTTCTATGGAGGCCATCATATCATCTGCAAATAAGGATAGTTTTATTTATTGTTTTTATACCAATGCCTTATATTTCTTTTTCTTGTCTTATCGTGCTGGCTGGAACTTCCAATATGTTGAATAAGACTGATGAGAGCAGACATCTTTGTCTTGTTCCTGATCTTAGAGGGATGCATTCACTCTTTCACTATTACGCATAATGTTAGCTCTAGATTTCTCATAGAAATTGAGGAAGCTCCTCCTCTATTTATAGCTTTCTGAGAGTTTCTATGAGAGATTTATCAGCATTTATTAGGGTTTTGAGTTTTGTCAAATGCTTTTCTGTGTCTTTTGATGTGATCATGTGATCTTTCTTCTTTAGCCTATTAATATGGTGTATTCCATTGATTAATTTTCAATTATTAAGCCAGGCTTGCATCCACAGGATAAACCCCACTTAGTCATGCTGTATAATTCTTTTTATATATTGCTGAATTCTATTAGCTAGCATGTTGTTAAGAATTTTTATGTCTATATTCACAAGGGATATTGGTCTGTAGTTTTCTTCTTATGTATGTTTAGTATTTTGTTTTGGTATCAGGGGAAAACTGGCCTCATAAATTAAGTTGATAAATGTTTCTTCCTCTTCTATTGTCTGAAAAAGATAGGGAGACTTTACTGTATCCATAATGTTTTATGTTTTTTAAAGAAAATCTAAAGCAAGAGTAGTAAATGTACTAAGTATAATTGTCTACCTGGTGGAGGTTTACCAACTCATTCTCTATATTTTCCAATATGCTTAAAATATTTCATTATTTAAAAAAAAACATTTTAAGAACGACAATGAATAAGTGACACTCATTCTTAAGTTTAGTGCTGAGTTTGGAAGGTATAAATAATAGCAAAGCACAAAGTTCTTTGGAAAAAACAATCATCAATCTATATTTAAAAATTTTTTATGCGGGGCACAGTGGCTCAGGCTTGTAATCCCATTACTTTGGGAGGCAGAGGTGGGTTCATCACCTGAGGTCAGGAGTTCGAGACCAGCCTGGCCAATATGGTGAAACCCTGTCTCTACAAAAACTACAAAAATTAGCCAGGCATGGTGGCAGGCACCTGTAATCCCAGCTACTCGGGAGGCTGAGGCAGGAGAATCATGTGAACCTGGGAGGCAGAGGCTGCAGTGAGCCGAGATCATGCCTCTGCCCTCCAGCCTGGGCGACAGAGCAAGACTCTCCTAAAAAAATTAATTATGACTTATTTCTTTGACATTTTCAGAATATTTCCAGCTCTGAAAATCATAGACCTAAGGAGAACCCAATCTTTTAATTTTATAGAAGTTAAAATTTGAGACTTCGCTAAATTAAATACATCCACAAGTTCTTTGATATTCTTCATAAGCGGGCAAAATCTTTTTCTATTCCACTCGAATCTGAGCTGGTCCTGTACTTACTTTAGATGTCACAGAAATGATGCTGTATAATTTCTGAGGCTAAGCTTTACATGATGAGTGGTTTCTGCCTATTGGAACACTCCTGCTTGGATTCAAGCTGCCATGTTGTGAGGAAGCCCAAGCAACCACTGTAGCTGCCCATGTGGAGGAGAACTGAGGTATCTGGGCAACAACCCTAGCTAAGCTCCCAGACAACAACCTGCACCAAACTGCCAGCCATGTGAGGCCATTTTTAACATTCCAGCCATTTTAGCACTCCATCTGACTTCAAGTTATAAAGAACTCTCATGTCAACCCGCAAAATCATAAGAAATAACAAATTATTGTTTTAAGGCACTTAGTCCTGAGGAAGTCTGTCAAGCAGAAACACAAAACCAAAATAGAGACCAAAATAAGTTAGTGGTTTATCTTTAATGGTGCTATCCATTTAGTGGAAACTAAGACTAGATCACTGATCTCTAGATGATTAGTCCAGTGTATTTTTCTTCCATATGATGCTCTCTTTTTTGAATTAGTATGTTCAGACATTAGTGAAAAGCCTAAACCTAAATAATATGTTGCCATTTCACTCACAGAGTGCAGTAAGGAAGTGTATGTTTCTGTGAATATACACATGTGAGGAACTATGCAGTGCAAAGACAACTTCAAAGACTAGCTATCCACAATCAGTTGTTTTTATTTGTACCTAAGTGAGTCAGCTACTATTTTTCCCTAGGAGAATAATGATTACTTGAAAAGTTAACAAGCTTCATATACCAGAATAATCATATTTTATTCACTTCCTCTCCAAATGTCTTTTAGTAGAAATTTTTTTCTTCTCCAACAACAGTAAACTTCAAAGCTACATAAAAGAGATGCTGTGAATAACACAGGTATTATCTGTCTACCATTATCAATCCTAGCTTTAGAGCATACTCATGGATTAGATAATGAGCCAAGTCCTTATTCTCAATGATTTTTCTCATGGTTACAAAGAAATCCATTATAAAGTATAAACATTAGGCTTGAGTCCAGATCTTCCTAGAAAATTTTGACACATGAGAACTCTTTTCTTCTTGTTCAAGTTGATTGATCTTGTAAGAAGTTACAGTAAAAAAGAGTTGGTTGTAAACATCATATATATTTACACATATACATATATACATAGTTCTATTTCAAGTGTTGTGAAAAATAGCACTTGGATCTGGTTCTCGCATATTTATTTTCATTTGTTGCTCATAAAGATGCAAGGTGGTTGGGAGGCTGAGGTGGGTGAATCATCTCAGCTCAGGAGTTCGAGATGAGCCTGGCCAACATGGCAAAACACCGTCTCTACTAAAAATACAAAAAAAATTAGCTGGGCCTGGTGACGTGCACTTGTAGTCCCAGCTAATTGGAGGCTGAGCCAGGAGAATCACTTGCACCCAGGAGGTGGTGGTTGCAGTGAGCCGAGAACATGCCACTGCATTCCAGCCTGGGTAACAGTGAGATTCCGTCTCAAAAAAATAAATAAATAAAATAGATACAAGGTGGATTAATCTGACCATTTATTCTAAACAGAAAGAACAAGTAAAAACTATATTTGTCCTTTTCATTCCATCTAGAATTTTTGCTACTTACTGGCTGTCCAGGCTCACCAACTCCAATGGGTCCTGGAGCTCCCGGTCTTCCTTCTTGGCCTCTTTCTCCCTAAGAGAAAGAAATAATAGAATGAAAGCTTCAGATTTTAAATAAAGAATAAACATAGTGCAGAGTTCTCTCAAGATTTCAACAAGGATAAATAGTGAAACAGACAAAATGTTGGTTTTCATAAAGGTAAAAAACTCTAGAGGAAGAGAAATAGCACGAATTTAAGTGAACAAATTACCCTAAAATGTTTATTATCTCTTCTTGTCCAAATGTAATTCAGTATTTTCAGTTTTCACAAAATATTGTGTAAGAATTGGCAGGACAGACTGTGTGGCAATGCAGGTTGGTTACTGAGCTGACTAAGCTGACAATGTGTGTGCTGTGCCCTGCCCTCTTGCCACCATCCAGGAATGTCACCCCTTCCTTGTCCCCACTCTATCCTATTCATCTCTCCTTTAAGCTCTTTTCAGACTTCATCTCCTCCAGAAAACTTCTCCATAACTCTGCCAGCATAAACTCCACCTTTCCTGGAGTCTCAATGTGCTTATTGTTGAAATGCTATACATGGGGATATTCAATTACATTCAAAGTACACTGTTTTGTACTGCTTGCTATTTTAATCCTGCATCAAAGTCTTATTGTCACAACCACTTGGAAAAGCCATTCAAAATAGGCACTTCTGCTTTATTAATATGTCCTGCATAATGTACAGCCTCACAGGATGGACGTTCCTTCCTTCCCTTTCTAGTTCTCTACAAACCTCTCTGCCAACATTGACCTATTCATTGCCATGGCCCTTCTGGTTTCTGCCCCTTTATGCTTATTCAATGTGAACCATGGTTGTTGATGTGTTAAGTTGTTTCACTTCCCAATAACATATTTGCATGTGACTGTTTAAAGTCCATGAAAACAACAGAACTACATGTACCTTGGCAAAAGGGTGGGTATTTGGAGACAAGTAAGTTTTTCATTCCACCAAAATTAAAAAATATATTAATTATTCTTGTGGTAACTGCCCCTGACAAGCACATTTCTGTGTCCAAGCACATAAAATGAAGTAACTTCAGGAAGCCTCCTTGTGTCTATTGGATTTAGGCCAAATGGAGTTCAAATCATGGCTCCCCCAGGCCCTACAATAAATTCAACAGTCATCAGCGGGCAAAAAGACAAGTATATTTACCTTAATACCTTGCTGTCCAATTCCAGGAGCTCCTGGAGAACCATAAGGACCAGGAGGACCTGACTCACCCTGGAGGAAGAAATAGTGACATCAATTATATGTTAGGTCGACTCAATAGTATTGATTAAGCAGCTTTTAGATGTATGGTTTTGCAATAGGGGCCTTCAGAGCAACAACAAACCTGTACGTTGTGCCTGCCCTCAATTGTTTACAACTCATTTGGAAAGAAAACACAGACCCAAGATCAAATTATCCACTAGGCACAGTAGTCACAATATCTGGGTCCACAACACTTAGGAGCCTGCAAATATGTTCCAATTGTAATTTTTTGATTCAAAATAAAAATAAACATCATGACTATATAACAATGAATACAGCTTGCATTCATAAATATAATTTTTTAATGTTTTTATGGAGGAAGGGGCCCACAAAGTCAAGTGTTTTCAGGATCCATAAAAGGCATAACGCAGCCATCACTCATTCATTCACAAATCTTTAAGTGCTCTGGAAGACGTATTTTGTTTCCTCCCCTGTGGCTGTCCTTTCTCAGCTTTCCTTCCCTGCTGATAAACCCCCAATTGAGTTGGTCAGTGGGCAGCTGTTCTTTGCCCTCAGAGGTGTAGGATGAATGATCATTGGCCTAATGCAAGATGGGAATCTCCTTTCCCTTTGTCACTGATTCATCTCAGTTGGTCACATGGCTCAATTCTGACAAACGAGATGTGAAGGACCTTACTGGATGCAAAGGAGAAAACTGCCTCTGTCTCTTCTTTCCTACATAGAGATGTGATAACTATCTTGTAACTATAAGGCAGCAATCTCTAGGACAAAAGCCAGCAGCTGAAGAGGACTGGCTCCTGGATACCCTCAATGAGCAACTGATCCAGTCCTGGACTACCTGCCTTCAAATATTCTGTTTATTCAACAGCAAGAGTTCTTATGATTTAAGCCACTATTATTCAAGATTTCTGTTACTCAAAGCCAGAGCATTTTGAAATAATAATAGCCTATGATGTGGCAGGCCCATAATAGAATTCAGGCATTTTAGAACTAGATGCGACCATTGCACTCAAACCCCTACATTTCACAGGTGAGAAACCCAAGTCCCAGAGAGATTACCTGGCCAGCCCAAACTCACACCTGAATACCACTCACACAGTTACAGCTCTTTAGGTCTCTCGGGCTTTAAGCCCTGTGGCATGATGATAGGGGAAGGGGAGTGGCTACTGACTCCAATTACCCTTTTCATAATATTATTTTTTTCTGTTTATCAAAATAATATGTCTCGTTGTAGAAAATTGTCATATATTAAAAAGCATGCATGCAAAGAAAATTTTAAATTACCTATCTGTAACTATTAATACTATAAAATTTCGGTGTATTTCCTTCCAGTTTTTTACATTCACACACGTACCTTTAATTTATGCTAAGGAAGATTGCTGAACACTCTTATGTTTCAGCTAATGAATATTTGCTATTTAAAATTTCATTCAACCCAAAGATTTCTCTCTTCATGCTTTCACTAACCAACAGTAAAATGAAACAGGAAAGTGAAACAAGCCTTCTCTGAGATGAAGGGAGATAAAGAAGTTTTCAGAAATATTAAAGTCTCAATTCACCCCAGAAGCTTGTGATTTTGGAAGGGACACCTAATGACCAGAGCAATGTTCTGTGGATATAGTAAAGACATTGCTTTACTATAAGAAGTCTGTAACCGATGTGGTGGCTCATGCCTGTAATCCCAGCACTTTGGGAGGCCGAGGCAGGTGAATCACTTGAGGTCAGGAGTTCAAGACCAGCCTGGCCAACATGGTGAAACACTGTCTCTACTAAAAATACTAAAAAAAAAAAAAAAAATTAGCTGGGCCTGGTGGCATGTGCCTATAGTCCCAGCTACTCGGGAGGCTGAGGCAGGAGAATTGCTTGAACCTGGGAGGTATTGGTTGCAGTGAGCCAAGGTCACGCCACCACACTCCAGCTTTAGCAACAGAGCGAGACTCCGTCTGTTTAAAAAAAAAAAAAAAAAAAAAAAGTCTGTTGACTTTGACCAATTGCGAAAGAGAACCAGAAGGGCTAAGAAGGGTCAGAGTCAAACCAGCTCCCCAGAAGACATGCCCAGGCTCAGGGTGATTTAAAACAAAGGAATCCTGCCTCAAAATGAGTCATCCACATTTATGATCCTTTGATATTTAAGTGGATTGAATTCAAAAGTACTTACTGTGCATCCTGTTGAGTACAAGTCAGTCTGGCAAATATTTTTTCCCTTAAACTCCTAAGGTTGTACTTGTTTTTCTATATTGATTAAGTTTTCTGAGCAGCCAGTTGACTGACATTCTCATTTTACATGTTTTTAGCTGTGGAATTTATATATACATGTCACATAATATATATAACATTATATATACCTGTTATATAATATATATAACATTATATATATTATATATAACACATATATAATATATATTATATATATAATAATATTATATAAAATATATATTATATATATAATATATAATATATATAATATATGTTATATATACAACATTATATATAATATATATAATGTTATATATATTATATAACATTAATATAGAATATATATATAATACCATTAAAAATACAATAATAATATCTACCCACTGCTGAATTTGTCTGGCTAAAAAAAATACAATAATAACAATACAAGGCCCTAAATTCACTTATTCTATTCATTTTTTATCCCTTCTATATGTAGCATTGGTTCTGTAATGGGTCAGAAGGCATCTAAATTATATATTTGGTAGAGAATTTGAGGATTTTTTGAGTAGTGGAAGTTCTGCCCTACTTGATACTTATCTGATGTTTGATCAGAAACAAACCAAGAGCCCAGGTTGGTGACAAGAAATTGGTTTGCTCATTACCTTGAAATGTATGGATCAGGAGAAGCAAGAGTAGAAGCAGCTCTCTTACCTTGAGCCCATGAAATCCCTTTAGCCTTAGTCAAGTACCAAGAGCAGCTAAGCAATATCTTAATATTGCTTTACAAGGCAGTTGCAGGGATCTGAAGATTACAGAGGGATTGCTCTCCTTTACCTGAACACAGCCCCTTAGCAATGTAGCTTCACATTTCACTTGCTTAAATTTATTTCTCGGGAGCCTGGTATCTCAAGGTAGGATCCACAAAACAGTATTGGCCTATAGCTCATGTTTATTCCCTTCCAATTTCCCCTTTTTCTTTCCTACAGAGATTCCTGAGGTAGTAAAGAAAGTGGTCCTGACTCTAAAATATGCTGTCTGGGTAAAAACAAAACAGGGAGGGAAGAGTCAGCACTCTAGTCAGAATAGCCCTGGTAAGACGGCAGGCATGATTCCTTTCCTGTTAATATTCCTACCCCAGCCCTTAGCAACACACACACACACACACACACACACACACACAAAGAGAGAGAGATGGCATGCCCAAAAAATTGCATGCCCACAGTAATTATTTCTCTACTTTACTTTCATTTGCCATCAGAGCCATTTACCAACAGGCAAGTACAACAAAGAGGTCTGGGTTAAAATGAGTAGCCCCAGAAAGAATATGTTTCTCATTACCTCCATGTGAGTGTGAATGTGAGTGTGAGCATGTGTGGAGGCAGCAAAAAGTTTAGGTAAACCACCTCTGTCCTTTTCAGAAATTAAGAACACCCATACTATGGGCTTCAAGAGGACAGGAAGCCAATGTTTAATAAAACCTGCTATTTATCAGCACTGCCCAGACATGTTATATACATTATCTCATTTAATCTTCTAACAATCATAGGAAATAGATTTTGGAGTTTGGGCTTTTTTTTCAAACTCCGTTCCTCAAATGATTCTTCTGTCTTGGCCTCCCAAAATGCTGGGATTACAGGTGTAAGCCACCACACCTAGCCCTTCATGCATGGAGTCACAGGGAAAAAAACATGGCTTTGAATCATTTGGTCTTGTAGAACCTTGGTTCTATCATTTACTAACAATTTTAGCTTTTGCAAGATCTCCATATGCAAAATGAGGATAATTATATCTGCCTTGTAGCATTGTTGAGAGGATTCAAGATATTGTCTGCAAAACATCTAAGTCATAACCAGTCACGCAGCACCTGTTTAATATGTATAGATTTAATTGTTATTCACCAGACCTTTTTTGAGCACCAAACTAATAGTAGGTAAATAACAATTTATGTCTATAATTGAATATCAGGTTACCTAATTACAGACATAAATCAGATTGCACCTGCACTTTGCAGAAGCTTACAATCTGGCTGGAGAGACAAATCAATATAAAATAAAATACAAGCATGTGAATTAGCATAATAAAGATATTAACAGAATACATAAGACTCTGAGGCAGAAATGTTTAATTCCACCTTAAGGAATTGGGAAAGTTTCATATAGCAGAGGAGATGTTTGATCCAAACAAAGAAGTAGGAATCATAGCTAATCTGATGGAAAAGAAAAGAAACAAAAGTTACAGAAGAAGAAAGGGTATGAGGCTTAAAATGATGTTAAATATTCTAGAGACAGTCAGCAGCCCGTGAGCCCAACAGGCCGGAAACAAGGTGACACTAGGGCCACTGTCTGGAGCAGCATGGTCCAATGCAAGTAGACAGCGAGCCACATGTGTAATTTTAAATTCTCTACTAGCCACATTAAGAAATAAAAAAACAGGTAAATTATAATTAATAAATTTTACTTAATAAATACAAAATATTATCATTTTGACATGTAATCAATACTTTTTAAAGTATTAATTATTTTTTTACCATCTTTTAATGCTGAGTCTTTGAAATCTGATGTGTATCTTATACTTACAGCACATCTCAATTTGGACCAGCCACATTTCAAATGCCCAGTAGACACATGTGGCTACCTTATTGGGCAGTGTGGTTTAGAGTGATTAATGAGGTTGAAGGCTCAGGTCAGTAGCATGAACAGTACCAACATTTAAGTCAGGTGGGAGTGGAAGAATACAAAGATGTCTTGCGGGGAGTTGGGGAAAAAGAGAATTTCAAAGAGACTCATCATTTCCAAAGATAAATTGTCATCTTTCACTCCCCAATATAGTCATCTTCCAGCCCTTCCCACCTCAGGGAAGGGCACCAGAATCCCTCCTGTGTGAAACGGGAACCTAGGGGTCATTCATGACACCTCCCACTCCCTCTGCCACCATATGCAACGCATCCCAACACCTATCAGTATGCCTCCTAAATATCTCTCAAATCCATCCACTTCAGTCCTCTAGCACGCGTCTCCAGTCTACAGCAAACTGATAATACCTCTTGTTCAGAGTACAACAAAGCCCTTAGTACTCTACTTGCACCCACTCTAGCATGCTCCAATTTATTCCCTCCATTGCTGCAGAGCAATTTTTTAATTTTAATTTTAATCTGAGTAAAACCTTCTGAGGCCTTTCCCAAAGACAGAGCTCCTTACAAGGCCCTGCCTCTCCAATCCATCTGTCATCAGTCACCTCTTTACTCCCCACCCCAGCAACGTTGGCTTTTGTTGAATTCCTTGTACTTGCCTTGCTCCTCCTGCCACAGGATCTTTGCACAGTCTATTCTGTCTGTCTGGGATGCTCTTACCTTTCTCTTTCATAGTAATTCTTACCCTTCAGATCTTATTTTAAGCAGCATGGCTTCAAGAAGGGTTTTTCTGATAAGATGAAATCACTATTTTAGTATTGATAGCACTGTTTTCCTTTTTTTTCTGAGCATTCATTACAAGTTGCAACTTTGCATTTAATGTTCTCCATCTCCTCCCCACTAGACTGTGGGGATGATGCATATGATTTTGTTCAGCTTTGCATTCTCAGTGTTTAGCTCATTCCTATCATTCACTCAATCATCCATGCACCGGACATTTACTGAGCATTGACTAGGGAGCAGGGGCTCTGCTAGCTGTGGGAGGTGAACAAAACTGGAAAGCTGTTCTGGGCTGAGGAGCTGTGGGTCTAGAAACGCTCCTCTGCGGTTCCCTGTGGTTCGCTTAGGTTTTCAACTAGGAGCAACTGTATATAAATTACGTGATGATATCAAGTACCTATTACACAATTTCTCCTACCAATTCACCCAGACACAATTCATCTTTTTTTTAGCTGAAAGAGTAATGAAACCACAATGAAGAGGAAAATTCAGCTGAGAAAACCAACTAACACTCCGTATCCCTGGCACTGATTCCAACCAAAAGCAAATCCTTCATTTCTCTAAGATAATACATAACAAATGGTTATCCAAGACTGAATTATTTGAGGACAGAACTTTACACTTTTTTCTGATAATACAATTATGAACAATTTTATCATATTTTCTTAACATTACAAAGATGTTTTAGCAACTTTTAAAAATCATTTCCCAGATATGTATGGCACCAACTTTAATATTTTAAGTTTTATTGCAAATATTCTAATACTTTCCAAATGGAAGAAAATGATGGATGAACATTTTGTAGGTGCAGAATGGTTCAAGTATGGCCAGGATACATTCTCAGCTGAAACTCAGTGAAGTGATGACTGTATACAGAGACTTGGGAGAAAGGTCAAGAAAGCCTCCTTTTGGAAAGAGAGGAAGGAAGGAAGGGAGGGAGGGAGGGAAGAAGGAAGAAAGGAAGGAAGGAAGGAAGGAAGGAAGGAAGGAAGGAAAGAAAGAAGGATCAATATTTATCAAGTACTTGTTAAATCAAGCTCCATTTTCAGCACCAAGTTTCTCATTTCAGAGGAAGTGTTGTGTTATAAAAGGCTTGTTTTTAGAAAATTTACCAGAATAAACTTGGTCTACATTAGTATAAAGACAGTTGTCAAAATACTTAACTACTTAATTAAAATTACCAACACATATGGCACTTACTATGCAAGAAGTGCTGCTCTATGTGACTGGCATGTATTAACTCATTTAATCCTTACCACAGCTCTAAGAAGTAGCTACTGTTATTAACTTACTGCATGGATGAAAAGATTGAGTCATAGGGAGGTAAAGTAACTTGCCCAAATCATAGAGCCAATAAAATATAGGACTGGGTTTGAAACCCAGCAGTTTGAGGTTAAACCCAAATCTTAATCACTATGCCAAACGGCCTCTTGAAACTTTTTAATTCTTCTTTTAAAGTATTTCAAAAATTGTATGACTGCAGACTAAATTCATATCTTTATTACAGGATGAAAAATACAAAAGTCATATAATTACAATCTACTTATAACTGAAAATCCATCATATGAAGACAAAGCATCTCTAAAATAAAATATAAGCCAAGAGGAAATATAATTTATCCAAGCTGATGCACATGCTATTTCAGGTACATAAAGTCTACTTGGTTGTCACTTAATGTAAAAGTAATGTAAACTATAACTTGCAATACTGTGATCACACAAGGTAAATCTACATATAAACTGGTAAGTGAACTGTACTGAGTTTGGAACCACTATTATGTCAAATCTCCAACTAAAATCTTTTTTGAATACCAGCTATTTAGGTAAGAGAGAAAGTCCAGTCCATATACTCTACCTACTTGTGCTTTCTAAAGCAGAAAAAGACTCCATAATAACAATGAATTGGTGAAGAATATAATAAAAATTATATTGAACCACATTTTAGTAACTCTTAACTCACCTTCTAGAATGCTATTAGGTTTAACCACATGAAATTGACAATCATTGATCATGTTTGGCCTACAAACATGGCAATTCATGTGTTTCAACTAATAGGAAAGTCATACTTCATTATATGTAACAAAATCTAAGAAAATGCAAGTCATTTTCTCTAAAAGGAAGGACCAGTCAGCAGCCCATTAGGAGAGCTTTTGAGAATCGCAGCTCTAGAAGACACTGTTTAGAATCCTCCAGCACAAAATGAGTTGCTGGTAAAAATTCAGGGTGGACATGCTCCATTAACCTAAAAACAAGGCCACTAATTTATGAGAGCAGATGGGTGCATATGACAGTGTGATAATGTTTCTTAAAAACTTACCCTTGGAGGCTGGGAGGAGGGAAACATGGGGAGTTACTGGTTAATGGGTACAGAGTTTATGTTGAGACAATGAAAAAGTTTTGGGTATAGATACTGGTGATGGTTATACAACATTGTGAATGTATTTAATACCACTGAATTGCATACTTATAGATGGTTCAAATAATAAATATTATGTTATTATATATTTTACCACAATAAAAACACCCTTGGAATACAATTAATTTTCTCTGTTGCAAACTTGCTATTGCAACTTACTTGAAATAAATAAGGACATTGATGTAATTACAAAGAAAACATTCTGACATCCCTCTGAAGACACTGCAGTGGCTGATTCTGTTCCACATTAGTGCCCCCTTTGACTATGCATGCAGGTTAAACTCAGCCACTTTGTGGGAAATGTTGGCAGCATTTTCAGTTCCTTGGTCCATCAGAGCTTTTACCTGACAATCTACACACACGCACACACACACACACACACAGAGTATATATACCCCATCTGCTGAGAACCACATGCATCAGCAATTTGGGAATAGAAATCATCTACCTTGAAGCTATTGGCTGACATCCCACATGTTCTGGCAGCCACTTCAAGTTGTCACTATCAGTTGTCTCATGTCAAACGAGTTAATAAGCTCATTTAGAGTCTTGGTGGGCAGATGTGCATGTAGGTCAAAGCCTTTTCTACAGCAAGAATTGCTGGATTACTAATGATTCTTTCCCTTTAATTAGGCCCAGAACAGAAATAGCATTCAGACTTTGACATCTTTGAAGGAAAAACATTCACATCGTTTGGCAGCTTGGCTATGAGTCTTCATTTAACAGTTATTTATAATTAAAATTATAAAAGGATTCTTCCTATACACTGAGCAGTCACAACCCTTGTTCAAAGTTGTTGTCTTGCCAGAAGAACCAGAAAGCAAATTACTGTTTTTGGACAACTAGAAAAGCTGACATGTTCAAGTACCCTATACTTAAAATAGTTTACATGAAGCCAAAAATACAATCATTCTGTTAAGAGAATTGTGAACTTAAAACAGTTTTTTGTTTGATTAATTATTCTTTACCAAGAAATGTAGGTGTCTACATGTTTTCACTTGATTTACTTCACTTCAAGTGATAAATTATAAGGAATTATATCCTGTTACAAATCATGACTTTTTAAGTGGTTGAAAGCAACATCATGATGTTAGGAAATTGTTAGGTTTTTGACTTATATAAGAACTGAAATATATCTACACAAGATGCTTGTTTGAGGACAAAGTTTAAAATTCTTTATAGTTGTTCATATTTGTGATGTTGAACTACTTCCAACCCATAACTGGAAACATTAGTTATGTTTAGTAGGTTGACCTAGCTACTAAGCTAATTTTGAGCCAAACTAAGTACTTAAATAATGACCAAAACAATAATGTATTTTTAAAACTACTAAATCTTCATTAGTGATTTCTATTCTAATGAAAATACTGGTATAGAAAATGTAAGACTCTAAGTTGTATACAAGAAACTGTAAAAAATAAAAATTAAACCCCAAGTCTTCATGCCACTTTTAGAAGAAAGTAGAAGTAACATATTGGATTGTTTAATGCACAGGAAGCTTTTGATGGGGTATGTCAACACTGTCCTGTTTGTCTTTATTACCCAACTATGTTAGAAGAATGGTCAATGTTCCTGACTGTTACATCCTTCTCTCTGGTTTTCTCCACAACTCATTGCCATCTCCTTGACCCTTCTACTGAAATTATTCTTTTGAATCTTCCCAATGACCTCAATATTGCCAAATTAAGTTACCACATAGGCAACTGCCCACATAACCTGTCTTCAGTATGATACTGTTGACCACTCATGCCATTTAAAACCTTTTATTCACTCATTCATTCAAGAAATACTTGTTGGTTCATGTAACTGTGTGTGAATTAGTGTGCAAAGCAGAATTTTTGAATCTCCCAGATAGTGGTGTTCCTGACCCATTGTTCCCAAATCTTCTGATTTAGACTTTTCAAAAATAGTGATAGACCTGCTCATATCTGTCCAGTTCTTCTGCCAATGGTTCCTATCTGAAAGAAGACTAGGAACATTTAACGGTATAATACATGGAAGCTCAAAGGACAGAAACTTGATTAGCACACTTCCAGCTCCCAGAAGTATCCACACATGCATTCCTAATATCATATCTGAAAGGAAGACAGCCAGCCCTCTTACCAAAACCCTTTTTCATAGAACACTTTGAAGAAAACAGGATGTTGTGTAGGGATGTTTAGCATGCTTACAGTTTTAAGTTCAGGGTCTGTACATCTAGCTCTTGTTTACTTAATCTCCTCATTAGTATATCACTAACCTGAAAATATATCCTTTGCTTGGGAACCTCAGAAACTGGGATGGAAGCTTGAAAAAGTAGGATTCAGAAAAGTAGGGTATCCAAAAACTGTGGTGTGGTGCAAACTTCAGGGTGAACTAAATGTATCATGTACTACCCTCATCACCCTCACTGCAATGAATTCCTCTTCAAACATGGTTGTAGTTCATTCACTAATAGTAGGTCTTTTGTCCATTTTGGATGAATGTTTGTGTCATTTACCCTGACCATATCCATTTATTAAACTGGGCCAATCTAGTGCTATTTCTCTATGGATTTTCTTAATATCTCAGAAGTTTAAATTGAACATAAAGTAAGACCAAGTCTCATAGGTAAAAGAATGCTAAGTTTCTTACACTTGACTGTACAGCAAGAAGAAAACACTTAGGACAAATATCCTGCAGGAATATTATGAACGTCCTAGAGTAGAACAATGGAAGGAGTTAGGAGAAGGGAGGCAATTCATTTTTTAAGATAAATATATAATACTGCAGTATTTTTTAACTGTTTGAGGATTAGCATATGGTACTTTCCCTTGGGAAAAAACATGAGGGATATCTCCTTGTGCCCTTTCGGCCTTGAAGCTCTAATGCTGGGATACTTCGAAATGTCACCAGCTGCTTCCTGCACACGCCACTGTGCAGTCCCTCCTCCTAAGGCACAAAGAGAGTCTTGGAAAGAGTGGATTTGCATGAGATTTGAGAAGGAAATGCCCTTCAGAAATAACCTCAGAAAGACATCAAGAAAATGGCAAAAATTACCTAATATAGGCTGGGCAAACCCAGTGTTCCACTGTGTTGATTTATTCAAAATTAGTTTTGGTAACTTGTCCTCTGTGACTTGAAAGGCCTACCAATCATAAGCCATTCTTCCTAGTAATTAAAGGCCTTTTTCAAGGGTCACATGTGATTGCAACCTGAGCCACCATGACAGCCCCATGGAAGGCAGCAGCGTTGGGTTTTTAGGGGTTCAGTCTTTCCTCAGAGCATAGCGCTATCTCCTGAGTCACAATTTCAGTTTGGTCTCAGGGATAAGGCTTCTTGGGCACTTGTATGATTACAATTCTAACTGATTTCAGAGACTATTGAGATGTTCCGTTTTTTTTCTTTTGAGACAGAGTCTCGCTCTGTCACCCCAGCAGGAGTGCAGTGGTGCAATTTTGGCTCACAGCAACCTCTGCCTCCCGGGTTCAGGCAACTCTCTGCCTCAGCCTCCAGAGTAGCTGGGATCACAGGCGCCCACCACCACGCCCGGCTAATTTTTGTGCTTTTAGTAGAGATGGGGTTTCACCATCTTGGCCAGGCTGGTCTTGAGTCTTGAACTCCTGACCTCGTGATCCACCTACCTCGGCCTCCCAAAGTGCTGGGATTACAGGCGTGAGCCACTGCGCCTGGCTGAGATGTTCTTATGAATGCCACAAGATGACCTTCGTGTGTGGTAGAGGATGAGGTGGACTCTGAGCTAAGGCTTCTTTCTGAGAAACATCTATGTTTTGTTGCTAAGGCAACAAAGTCATTCAGGGCAGACTAGGAGCTACTTTACATGTGGAAAGTATTATTGACAGAAATAATTTGTGAAAATGGGCCAGGAGCACATTTTTTCCTGACTTAACACATGCATTTTTTTCCTTTTGTTCTTTGGCCACCTTTTCTGAAAACCCTTCAATGAAGAAAAGCCAATCCCTAAAGCAACAGAAAGTGAGTGTAATTCAAGAGAAAGACCATTTGTAAATTCATAGACATAGGCGGGCCCCATCTAGAACCTCTCATGGAATCTTTGCAAATGTTGCAAGTTTAAAGGTTTCTATTTTAAGGTCTTATATGAAATATAATATTTGAAAATGCACAATTAGCATTACTGTTGTCTTTCTCCCAAGATATTCCCTTCCTTTTTCCTGCACTTTCAGATGAAGATTAAAAGCCAGGAGAAATGCACCTTTCAACAAACTGTTGTCCCTAGCCAGAGTCCACTAGAAGGGAAGACAGATAGAACTTCCACACTGTCAAAAAGAAATGCATTTATTTCAGGCCAGATATTCAGGAAATTCAGCAAATTTTCCTAAAGGGATAAATATAATATGGTAGATAAGAGCAGACTTGTGGGTTTCAACACTCAGTCTGTCCCTTACTAGCTCGGTAGACTTGGACCCATTGCTTAAACTCTTTGTGCCTTAGTAGACTAATCTGTACAATGGAAATAAGAATAGATCATGTCTCAAAAGGTGGTATTAGTATTAAATGAGCATTTAAAACTTTACCTATACATAATAAATATACAATAAATAAATGTTAGGTACTGTAGAAGTTTCAAAATAAATAATCTTCCTTGTGCCCATTAGAGAATACAGAATTACTGAATTTTAGAGGGTTTCTTTGCACAAATGGCAAAAGCAGCTTCTTTTAAAATTGTCTAATAAAATGATAATGGATAAAAATAAATGTCACTATAAAATATTATTTCCAGATTGAGGAACAAAAATAGCTTATTATGTCTTCAAAGTATAGTACATTCTGGGAGGCAAGATGAAATCATTCCCTGAAAACTGACTTTTATGACAGTACACTAATAAGTGTATAAAATGAAAAAAATAGCTAATGACCAATATGACATGAATCTCCAGCTAACAGATCCAAAGAGCAGTAGGAATTATATAGAAGTTAGTAATAGTGTCAAAGTAAGAGTCCAGACCTTAAACCAGAACTATGACTAGAAAGAAAAGGGGGAACTCATGCCCACTTCATAGACTCCGAGCGATCCCCAACATTATCTAGAAATTGACAGCTTTTCGATTGGCAGTGAACTTTGTGCTTAAAACTTAAGTGGCAATTTTATGTCGTGTATATTTTACAAAAGAGAGGCCCTTGGGAAATTGATGAAGTGCTCAAATGCTTTTGGAAAAATGACTCCTTTTATGATTATGCTGAAAAAGTCAACCACAAAGTGCTATTATGTCAGAAAAATTATAACCAACCCCCCCAAAACATACTTGATGCATTATTAAAACTTAATGCACTGCTGAAATTAAAGGCTAAATTTTATTGAAATATGTTTTTAACCCTAAGTGATAACACTATTAGACAGAAAGAGTTGAGCCAGGTATGGTGGCTCACACTTGTAGTCTCAACTCTTTGGGAGGCCAAGGCAGGAGGATCCATTGAGGCCAGGCATTCCAGACTCAACTGGGCAACAAAGCGAGAGCCCATCTCTACAAAAAAAAAATTTATAATTTAGCCAGGCACAGTGGTATGTGCCTCTAGTCCTAGCTATTTTGGAGGCTGAGGCAGGAGAATCGCTTGAGCCCAGGAATTCAAGTTGCAGTTGGTTATGATCATGCCACTGTACTCCAGCTGGGGGAACAGAGCAACATCCTATCTCTAAAAAAGAGAGAGAGAAGAAGAAGAAGAAAAGGAGGAGGAGGAACACCTTTTTATGGACCATTCCCTACCATACCACCACAACTGCCAGCCACGACCTGCATCACCCAAAGCTGCAGGCACTATTTCCAGGCCAGCACCACCTCAGTGCCCTCCACAGATGATGGGACCTCACTGGGACTCTGCCTCAGGCAAGCCATTTGATCTCCAGGCTTTATTTCTCATTTCCAAAATGAAAATGCTAAGCCAGTATGATCTCTAACATCCCTAGTGGCTCAAACATTCTATAATTCCATCGCTACTGCAAACCCCAGCTCTGATCCCTGACTGTAAGCCTCTTTCTCACAAACATGAAAATTATCATCTTAGGTAATCAAAGAATTCTAAAAATTGTGTGGTCTGTCAAAATATATATTTTTTTCTTACTGTAGGATTGTACCTGTAGCCAATGCAATTTTATCAAAACTTCTGCTCATCAGTATTCAACAAGGCCATTTCTTTCCCCAGAGAGAATTAATCATAGGCAAGAAGTGAAAAAGACAGTTTCCCCAGTTGAAGCCTAAGCACATGCCTGCTGAGAAGCCCATTCTATTTTAATTTGCCAATTGAAAGTGGCCTGGTAAATCACACGCTGTCATTATCTCATTAAAAATATTATACTGTCACTCGCTTTCCTCTCTCTCAAGTAGCCCAACTGCTCCCTACAACTTCAGTTTAATATCACCCTTAAAAAGCTGGCTTTCTTTAGGGTCAGTTGAGGATGGCATCTTCTGCTTTTATTACTGCCATAAATTCCATACCACTCAAATCACTAAGTCGACACCATTTACTGGATATTTACTATATCCATGAAATTTACTAAACTTTGAGAAGAGTTAAAAAGGAACTAAACAGCTTGTTTTAGCAAATTAATGGTCACTATCATTGGAAAAGAGAGCCTTATAACCAGGCCTTTAAAGATCCCTCCCATCTGCATCTTTTTGTTCTGCGTGGCTTGTATTCAACCCCTCCCTATTTGTCTTGGCTGGTTATCTGTGGACTGATACTACAAGCATGGTGCTGATGGTTGAGATTTCCCTGTAATTAAAAAAAAGCTTGATTTCTGTTGGTACAACAATTGTAAATTTCCTTCCCCTATAAAGTGTATATTGAGGTGGCATTACATTTGAGAAATAGAGTGGTTTGAATTGTGTCACTTGTTATTGCTTTTTGGTTTCTAATGAGCCATAAAATAAATAAAAGTCAGGAGTAAGAAGGAAACACAGCAAAGATTCTAGATAATGGCTAGATATTGTCTAGATAATGGATAGATATTGTTAACTATAAAGTTAACAATACCCCTCTTTGAATAATATAATAATAAATGATAAAGGTATGCTGCTAACTTCCTGAATGCACTAGGACTTAATTCTCTGTATACATCTGCAGGTTATTATGCATTTCCAAAGGTACTTCCTCAAAGAATCCATTGACTTTTACCTAATAAAACATACGTTACCATAGTGCACTAGGGGAAGTGCACTCTGCCTGTCTTTAATCAAAGGGTAAGATTACCTTATTGCCTTGAAACCCCTTTGGGCCGGGGTCTCCTGGAGGTCCACTAATTCCCTGCTCCAGGATGAAAACCAAGAATTAGTTCTGTGTACAAAAGGCCAGCAGGAATGAATCATTCTTTAGGGTCCCTAGAGATCCTGGCGTTCGAAGTTAGACTGTGCAACTCAGAGCTAAATTTAAATCACATTCAATCGAGAAGTGGGATGAGATAAAATTTCTTGTGTCAAATAAGTAGCTTCTAAAATAGCACTTATGCTAAGAGCAAACATTTAATTAACGAGATGTTTGTTTACTAAACCTGTGTTTCCAACGTTATTCCAACGTTCTTGACTCCTTTTAAAAAATATTTTGCCAGTTAAGTATCTTCTTTTTTAAAATATCTAAGGCATATGTAACTGACGTTAGAGCTTCCAATGAACCTGTGATAACCAGAATTACTGCCTGGCTCTGACATTTCCAGGCTAAAGCAAAGAAGTTAGTGGTTAACTAGATGGTGTCTAGGAAATTCTGGGTAAAATTATAATTTTCTGTAGGCTTTTTGAAATACTGAAATTAACTCCTCACACAGAGCACCATTATAACTTTAGAAGAGATAAGTTCCTAGGCTAGGAAAAGATTCAAATTATTTTCTGAAATCTATGGATGTCTAACTTAAATGCCTTAGAGAATCAGTCCATATTATAGAACATTATCTGTAGTTATAGAACAATAAAAATATACTGTGATTTAGATAAAATGCATAACTTTTCCAACTACATTATAGTAGCAGTGCAAAAATAGTTACATCCTGCTGTTAACCACTTTGACTTTCCATCTTTCCAGACTCTTAATTTTTTAACTTCATCCCCTAAGCTACTCACTAATACTTGCCTGTTGGTACCTAACTTTAGGGAGTCTTAGTTAAGTTAATGAAAACATTAGGGAAGTTGTTTCCAAAATTTATTGCACATTGTAATCTTCTGGGTATCTTAAACAATATTAATGCCTGGCTTCAATCCCCAGACATTCTGATTTAATTGGCAGAGGGTGCAAGTGGGCAAGGGGATGGTTTAAAAACTCCCCAGGTGATTCTAATCTAAACTTACATTTGGTTTTAACCCCCTTACCTGAATTCCTCTGGGTCCCTTTGGTCCATATGGCCCTGGGGATCCCTGTGGAATAAAATTGAAAATAAGTCTCTCTAAATATACATCTTCAACGTGCAGTGATTTTAGGTAGGAGGGAAGGAAATGTGTTCTCGGTAATTGCCATCTTCCCTGGTTATCTTAACATCAAAGGCAATAAACTGAAATAATCCTAATTAACAAGCCAAGGGGTAGGAGTGTCAAACTTTCCTTCAGTAAACAATCTCCACGAAAATACAATTTTAGATGTAAGTCCGTTGCCTACATATTGACATTTTGGTCATTTTGGTTACAGTTAAGAAATTACTTTATAAGATTCCTTAGAGGGCTATAAACTTATTGGAATATTATTTCCTTCCGACAGGGTAATGTCAGTTAAATTAACAATGTAGTGCATTTCCATGCTATCTAGATCACTCTTTTGCTCATCTTCAAAACATTGAACTTGGCAAAACACTGTTTATATTCAATACTCTTCTAACAGAAAATATTTCATTCAGTCCCATAACCAGGAAACCCTTTAAAATTTATTTTGTGAGGGAAAACATAGTCTACTTTTATTTCCCCAGATTTCCACTTTTCTTTTTTTGCTTATCAAAGTATAACCTGTTAACAATTGACACACTTTGACAATTATAGAAACATATAAATAAACAATTTGAAAAATCACACAGAAGCAAATGCTGTTAACATTTTAGGCACATTTTCGTCCAGTTTTATTCGCAGTAGATTCCTCTTCAAATAATGTGATCAAAGTGTATGTCTGATTTTGTGTCCTACCTATTTGGCCTTACACTGTATCAAAAATATTTTTCCGGCCAGGCGTGGTGGCTCACGCCTGTAATCCCAGCATTTTGGGAGGCTGAGGCGGGCGGATCACGAGGTCAGGAGATGAAGACCATCCTGGCTAACACAGTGAAACCCCGTCTCTACTAAAAATACAAAAAATTAGCCGGGCGTGGTGGCGGGCGCCTGTAGTCCCAGCTACTCGGGAGGCTGAGGCAGAAGAATAGCGTGAACCCGGGAGGCGGAGCTTGCAGTGAGCTGAGATCGCGCCACTGCACTCCAGCCTGGGCGACAGAGCAGGACTCTGTCTCAAAAAAGAAAAAAAAAATTTCCTTTTTCCATGTCATTAAAAACTCATAGCAAACAGGTAATAGTCAAGAATAGGGAACTACCATAATTTATGTACTCATTTCCCTAGCTTTGACCTAATATTATAATGAACATCTTTATGTATAAATCTCTGCCCAACTTCTGATTCACTCCTAAGAATAGTCTACTAGAAGAGGATGATGGAAGCAGAGACCATAAGCACATTTAAGGCTCACTGGCTGTCCTTTGTCTCTCATGCCATATATAGAAATAAAGAGAGAGAAACTTCCTCCATAAAGTTTGTTTGTTAATCATTTCCACTACCTGAGTATGAGAGAGTGTATCCTCATCTTATGGGCTCCCCATCAACAATTAGTAGTATACATTACTTCACTGTTTGCTAATTTGATAGGTGATATAATACTTTTGTACGTTTGGTTTTGGTTGTTGGAGGTGGTGGTGGTGTTGTTGTTGTTGTTGTTGTTTGAGACAGGGTTTTGCTCTGTTGCCCAGGCTGGAGTAGCTCACTGCAGCCTCTATCTCCCAGGCTCAAGCAATCCTCCCACCTCAGCCTCCCTAGTTGCCCACGCTGGTGATATAATACCTTATTGTTTTGTTTTGTTTTTGAGATGGAGTCTTACTCTGTCCCCCAGGCTGGAGTGCAATGGCACAATCTCGGCTCACTGCAACCTCTGCCTCCCGGGTTCAAGCAATTCTCCTGCTCCAGCCTCCCGAGTAGCTGAAATTACAGGTGTGCACCACCATGCCCGGCTAATTTTTGTATTTTTAGTAGAGATGGGATTTCACCTTGTTAGCCAGGCTTGTCTCAAACTCCTGACCTCTGATGACCTGCCCACCTTGGCCTCCAAAAGTGTTGAGATTACAGGCATAAGCCACCACGCCCAGCCTATTTTGTTTTTTTTGAGACAGGGTTTCGCTCTGTTACCCAAACTGGAGTACAGTGGCACAATGACAGCTCACTGCAGCCTCAACCCCCTGGACTCAAGCAATCTTCCCACCTCAGCTTCCCAAGTATCTGGAATTACAGGCACATGTCCAACTAATTTTTAAATTTTTTGTAGAGACGGGGCCTCACTATGTTGCCCAGGCTGGTCTCAAACTCCTGGACTCAAGTGATCCTCCCACTTCGGCCTAATTTTAATGTATTAATTTCACTTATCTGATTGCTACTGTATTCGGATATTTTTCTTATTTATTAGCCATTTTAATTTCCACTTCTGTATCTCTTCATGTTGTTCATATGTTTTTCTGAATAAACTTCTGTAAACTCTTCGTGTCAAGGACTCTATATCTCATCAGTTCTAAGGCACATTTTTTCACATTTTTGTATCTCTGACATTGGGGTATATTTTACAGTCAATTGCACCTTACATTTATAATTGGCAGTGGGTTTTTTTTGTTATTCCTTTTTGGTATGGAAAATAATGGGACATTTAATAATCCCTGACATCTTAGTCAATGAAATATGATATCCTTTGTCAACCATTTTAATTTCATCTAGTTTTCCCAGGTATTCTTTGACTTTCATTTCTATTCTATTCTATGTGTGTCCCTTTTACTGTATTTCCAATATCCAGGTCCATCTTCCATGTTCAGTTATACTCCAGGAAGAATCTATTCATTTTCACATTTCCCATTTTGACCAGAGATAATTACCAAGCCTACCTTTTGCAGATCCACCTGACTTTAACTCTACAGTAGTTTAAAAGCATTCAGAAAGTCTCAATCTATTTAAAGTGTTTAGTTCCATGGGCCAAAGTCATTATCTCACCCTCTTCTCTTAACCTTCTGCCTCATTTTCTCTCCTTGACTCCCTTCCAGAATTATAACATAGAAACTGAAAAAGTTTGGTATCTTGGTGGCATGATGTTAATAGTTCTTAATATAATGAAAACTATTTATTTTTACTCTGTACTTTTTGGACCCTTTAACATCATGTTTCAGATATACTCTCTGTATATATTTGGCCTTTTGAGGAACTCTTTAACATAATATTATTTCCAAATGTAAGTGCTTTCATTATTTATTGATTGATTTATTGATTTATTTTTGAGACGGAGTCACTCTGTCACCCAGGCTGGAGTGCAGTGGCACGATCTCGGCTCACTGCAACGTCTGCCTCCTGGGTTCAAGCAATTTTCCTGTCTCAGCCTCCTGAGTAGCTGGGACTACAGGTGCACGCCACCATGCCTGGCTAATTTTTGTATTTTTAGTAGAGATGGGGTTTCACCGTATTGGTCAGGCTGGTCTCAAACTCCTGACCTCAGGTGATCCACCCACCTTGGCCTCCCAAAGTGCTGGGATTACAGGCGTTAGCCACTGCGTTCAGCCTATATTTATTTTTTAAGATAAAGGTGAATATCTATCCAATTGTTTGTGTCTACATTTTCAAAATTCCAAATCTCTATGTCTAGTTGCACCACACTGTTTATAACTGTTTCACTGACTTATTTTGGAGTTCTTCACACTATTTTGGAAAGTGCCTGTTTTCAGTGTTTGCATCTGGAAAGCAGTTCTACTCTGACCCAACTGCAGCTTTAATTAACTTTGCAGGTTAAATAATTCTTTTTACCATAACATTCAGTGGGCGTGGCCTCCAAGGTTAGGGTGTCAGAAAATGAAGTCTTAATGGTCCATAAAAAAGGCATTTGGGGGTTCTATTATTGAGTAAGGCATCACTTTGTTTTCTACCACATGTTTTACAGATGTGAAAAATTGAGCCATTGATTCCAACTCTAGTAGTGAGATCACCATAATTCAGCCCAGGAATTTCCCCTTAAGGAAACGCAACCCAAAAGGGATCACAGCTGTAAGCAGTTGAAAAACATGCTCCTTACTTTGTCACCTTTTATTCCTGGTTTACCACATTCCCCACGTTCACCCTAAAAAATAAATAAGTGAAATAAATAAGAGAACACTTGCAGTCATTCACTATTAAGAATGTTTGTTTGTTTTTTAAATTCCCAGCAGACTCTTGTAACATAAGCACTCTTGGTTTCTACACAATATTAGCCTCAATACTGTGGGTTTTATGGGCATTGAAATCTGATTATTTTTACCCAAGAGTCATCCTTAACTTGACAGGAATAAATCAGGAACAATGTAATAAGGTTTGACATTTTTAAGAAATGGATGAAACTAGAAGAAAAGGAACCTATCATCTAACCACATATTAGATGCCCTTTGCATATGTGGTTTAATTGAATCCACATAATGGCCCAGGGAGATCAGCTTTATCATTCTTATTTTATAATTGAGAACATTTAAACTCAACAAGATAACTTCCCTCTATCAAATAGCTAGTAAGTAAAAGAATCAGAGTCTGAACCCAGATACTTTAACTTGGAATTCCTATTTTTTCAAGAACACCATGCTTCAGCCTGAGTACCAACCTTGATCACCTAGTAGTGTTCACCTGGAGAACCGTGAGAGAAAGGTTCTGAAGTGAGATTGCATCGTGAGTTAGTGGGAACAGGTGCCATGATGAGTTAGCGAGGACTGCTGTAGGAGAGCCGGGCTTGGCAGCAAGCATGCTACATATTTTTCATTATTATGCTCTACTTCCCTGTCTTCCCTAGAATATTGCTGAAAAAACAACATTTGAGTTACTCTTTAGAGTTTATCAGTGATAGTTTATCATAAATATTTTATCTTAGTTAATCTGACATTAACTGTCTGAGATAAATATTAATCCAATTTTATAGATTAAAATTTTGTAATTAAGAAGGTTAAGTAAAGAGAATGTGGTATACAATGGAATATTATTCAGCCTTTGAGAAAGAAATCCTGTCATTTGTAGCAACACAGATGAACCCGAACCTGGAAGACATTATGTTTAGTGAAATAAGCCAGGAACAGAAAGACAAATATGGCATGATCTCACTTATATGTGAGATCTAAAAAATTTGAACTCACAGAAGCACAGAGTAGAAGGGTGGTTACCAGGAGTAATTGGTGGAAACTTGGGAAATGTTGGCCAAAGGATACAAAACTAGTTAGATAGGAGCAATAAGTTCAAGAGATCTATTGTTCAACACGATGACTATCATTAATAACAATGTCTTGTATTGAAAATCACTAAAAGGGTAGATTTTAAGCATTCTCACCACAAAAACTGATCATTATGTGAGGTGATATATATGTTAATTAGCTCAATTTAGCCATTTTATAATGTATACATTTATCAAATTATATTTTATACAATACAATAAATACGAACTTTTTAGATTTGTCCATTAAATTTTTTAAATAAAACTAAATATTTTTAAAAGGTTAGTTTCCTCAAGTAGAAGGAGAATTGGGACCTCTGAATACTAATCCATTATATCAGATTTTTGAAACTTCTAATACTTAGAACTAAAAGGTGACAGTCAGAAAAACGACTAAAGTTTCATAATCATAGTAATATTATCTCATTTACAAATCACTTTAGAGTTTTCAAAATGCTTTTATATATATCGTTATTTTGATCCTCAATTCAATTCTCATTTTCAAGATAAGGAAACACAATTGGAGATGTCAAATGATTTACTTAAATGTACAGGCTACCCAATGACTCCTAGTCCAGTGCTCTCAACACTAGCTTCTGCTGCTGCTGCTTTGTTCTGCCTCTGTACTGCTCTAGGGCATGTTACTGGAAGTGCCACTACACAATGACAAGGAAATTGCATTCAAATGTAAATCAATGCACTGCTTCTTTCATCAAGGAAGTCTTGCTATGAAAAATAAATGTCAGCTGAACTTTAAACAGTATACGTTGTAATATAGTGGATTTATATGCTGGCGGAAGCTTTATCTTGTTGCAGAATAGCAACAAACCATTCACAGACTGGCAGCCAGCCTGCAGACCACAGTTTCAACAGCAGTGCTCTACAGAGGGAAATCACAACTGTAACTTCCAATTATGGATGCAAAGTGTGTGCCATAGCCTTTACATTATTGCTAATCCCCATAGCAGCCTTGCGAAGTATATATACATATCTCCACTCACAGATAAGCAAAATGAGGCTCAGAGACATTACATACTTTGTCCATGACCACAAATTTGAGTCTGTTAGGCTCTCAAGTCCATGTTCTTATCAGTCACCTGTAGCTGAACATGGCACACTGTCATAGGCTGCAAGTCACTTTCCATTAACCTGACATTTCTGCCTAGGGTACTGCCTGGGCTCTTGCAGGCATCAGGAGCAGGAAAGAGGGAGGTGTGACTCTTAGAGCCAGCTATGCCTCTGATCAAAAGCAATCTGTTCTCTCTTCACATCCTTTTGTGAGTCAAACTGACCCAGGAAAAACTGAGCTTTCACTTAGAACAAGTTGAACATTTATTTCTGAATGCAAATGGAAAATCACTTTTGAAGAATCAATTAGAAAGCAATTAATTTAATAATTTTGGATGGGAATAAAATGAGTCAACCACCAAAATATAAAACAGAAAGTACCATAAATACACTCAAAATGCTTTTGGCTACAATTCACATTCCATTTGCCCAGACAGATTTGTTAGCTATAGGGGCCTGAGGAACAGCATTTGTTTTTTGGGGGGCACAGATTGCCATCAATGAAAATATTGTATTCGTGTTATTTGCCTCTGCAAAGGCGTTTTCCTTTTTGGTGGGCTCATTAATCCCTGTGGAATGGCCACAACTACATAGTTTCAGAAAGCGAGTACTTCAGAAAGCCATGAACAGATCAGCTCTGTTCTCAGCCTCTGTTTTCTGATGCTGCTGCTCCTGGTGAAATTCTGGTTTGAATGTCGATGGTTCAGGGTCACTTTGCTCTGACAGCTCGTATTTTCCAAGTGAGAACTCTTCCAGTGAATCAATAATTCTCCAGAAAGTGAAATTAATCTTTTCAAAAAATATATGTATAAAGCTTCCTTGTGTTGATAACTACCTCACTATATAAATCAAAATGGAGGAGGGGGCCACCCATTATTTTCCTCAACTATATACACAGTTGATAATTTTACAACTGTGAAACTTTTTTAGTTTTCCCATATTAATATTTGTTCCTTTCCTCTTCATAATGGCACTTAAATTTGTAGACAAGCCAACATTTTGGAATACATTGTCACGCCCATTATTTGATTCTCCAACCACTCTGTAAATTAGGCAGGCCTGTACAAATTTTATTCCATCCAGTTGAAGAAACGGATACTCCAAGACATTGAGTTACCTAAGTTCTTAAGGCTGCTAAGTGTAGAATCATGGGATTTCTTACACTCTTCCCCTTGGAGGTCTAACATTGCCAGCGATTAGGATATATTTATTGGCTTACATGTAGGCTCACCCCTAATATTTGCAGGGCCCAGGGCAAGAGTATAAGTGGAAGCCCACATACCATGTATCTAAATAGTTGAAAGTTATAACTAAACTAATAATGTTCTGGCTTCCTTCCTTAACAAATATGTCTTCAAAAGGAATAAAGAATTAAAAGACTTATGAATTCCTCAGAGGTCCTTGCCAGACATAGCCCCCTGCAGCCTGGCCCCAACTTCCCTTCCCACCTCCAACTCCTTCCACAGCAAGAGCATGAGCACACACGTGAAGATGCCCCGGGTAGCACAATAAAGCCCGCTACACGACCTCTCCTGCCCCAACAAACAGCTACCATTCGGCTCCCCCTCCAGCCTAGGAAAATGATGGATATGGAAAGGAGGTTTTTGTATGCCCTCCTAGCAGCAGGCCTTTTGAAGTCTTGGCTACCCAATGTATGATCCAGGAGAAGGAAGCACAGACCTCCTGCAGACTCCTGGCTCCATGAGAAGCAGGGAGGCCAGAGGAGACTCAGAGCTGGACCCTCTAAAGTTCTAGCCTCTTTCTCATGCCTGAAGGTTGTAGCCCTGTAGGATGGAATGGATGATAGGTGCATGTTCTGATTCAGATAGAAAATCTGATAATAACAAGAACTGTGGGACAGACTTATCAATGAACCAGTGAGCACTCTCAGAGGTTCCTGAGCCCCAGTATGACTTGTTAATCCCTTTTAAAGCAGTTTGATATCCTAACTTGTAACTCGCAAATAATCATCAAATCATCTACCAACCCATACCTTTTGTTTGCTTGTTTGCCAAATTTACTCCCCTGCAAGCTCTACCCAATTGTCTGACTCAGTGAAGTCAGTGGCTCTTCACTGCTTAACCAGGATAAATCCTCTCTTTTCCCTGGGAGAGGATTTGGTGTCTAGGTTTTCATAGGAAGTTAAACACCAAGGGTGCAACCTATTTGCAGTATTGCTGAATCTGTTTGTGTAAAGAAACTTTTAGCCTGCATACCTGTGCTGCATGGCTTATAAATTGGGATTCTCTATTAAAATAATTCATGTTTGCAAAGCTGAAGGAGGCTGGATTCTAATCTCAGGAATCATGGTACCCTCCATCCTTTACAACACACATCCATATGTTAAGTTCTATTATTATTTTATGTTAACTCAGGAATGAGGGAATACAGACTTACAAAAATAAAGAAAATAACTTTTATTAAGTTCCTAAGTACACTTATGTTTCTGTTTTTCTTTTTGAAATTCTGGTCAATCTATTTGTTGTTACCAGCTTACCTTGTCACCCTTGTACCCAGGAATTCCCTAATTTAAAAAGAAAAGAAAAAGTAAAATATGATAGTCTGAGGCAGAATTAGAATAAGGATTAGGTATTTTTCAATTACAAGGTATAACAAAAACACATCTATACAGTCTGGAAAATTAGATCATAGAAATGTAAACTGTTTCACTTCTCTTTGTGCTTGGAGAAATATACGTTTACTGAGGAGAAGAAAATAATCTGTTTTCCCTTTATCACATTTTATTCTCAGTTTCAGGTATTTTTTCATATCCAGTTTCTTGCCCTTTGGCCCAAAACTAGAGGAGATAATGTACACTGAAAGTCATTGTAGAAGTGATGGCCTATAATGGTCCCTTCAAAACTGTTATATTGACTTTTAAACTATGAACTATTGCAGCTAAGAATGTTTCACAGAGACTCTGAAAGAAATTGGCTTTGAAAATGAGCTGAGATAATGGCCTTTAAAATGTGTGTAAATATTTGTATCCATTATGGTCCTCCTTACAAATTCGGTCTAAAATATATAACATCAAGGAAATGAAAGGTTCCTTTATCAGCCCTAATGCGACAGTGATCTTTAAGCTACTGTCTTTTATCTCACACTAAATAAGAGGCCAGCACTTCTACTGTCTTCTGTGTGTCACCCTTGGGAATCCTGTACAGCCTTTTCCATTGTGTCACTGCCCATGGCCCTTTAAGAAATACAATAGTGAATATTACATGGCCTGGGAAATTACCAGCTCTAAGCAGCAGCAAGTCCTCTTCAAATGGGATTTTTTTGTCTTTCATACAGCTATATTTTTCAAATATGGAAATAGAATTGTCAGATTTATTGAGAGAGCTGAAGAAACCTATTTAATAAATAAGCTATTATTACAGTTACATGTGAGTCAGACTACAAAATTTTGTTCTATGCATGACTTTTTTATTAATACTATTATCTATTTATTTATTTATGTGTAGAGAGAGGGTCTCACTATGTTGCTCAGGCTGGTCTCAAACTAGTGGCCTTAAGTGATCTTTGCACCTAGGCCTCCCAAAGTGCTGGTATTACAGGTATGAGTCACTGTGCCTGGCCTGACTTTTTTTACAAAAGGAAACTTCATGAAGGAAATAAAACTTCCAAATGTGTGGTCAATGAGGAATAGAAGATAAATGTAGAATTGTCTCCTATGAGATAATAAGCTTTTTAAAAATACAAGCGCTTTATCTTAGTTTTATTTTTACATACTTGTATGCTTTATATGTAGAAGATACCTAAGAAATGTTTCCTGAACACAAATTTCAGATTTTTTATTGACATTACTAAACTTTCTATCAGATTTTTTAATGAAGTTGATTAAAAATACCAAGAGAACAGTTTTTAACATCTCTGGGTCTGAGTCCAGGGCACATCCAGGGGGACAAGCAGAGAGGGGCAATGTCATATGGTCTTCTTTTTATGCACCGTACACATCTCTGCTACTTGATACACTTACTGCAATACCCAGAAAAGTGCAAATAAGAAATATACTATAATTAGTTCTTGGGCAATATCCACTATCTTCTAATTTGGGGTATAAGAAATCAAATAGAATGGTAAATTTTATTATGTCTGCAGAATTGGATTAACAAAAGCATAGTTTAGACCATGTAGTTCTTATGCTCCTGAAATTCTAACTTATTCTTTATCTTAAAAAACTTAAGAAATAAAGCAAATAGTTTTCTCATTGGAGCCTTTCACCAATGTCAAATTAAGCATCAGAGAATTTGATAGGGTTGAACACTCCTGCTCCCATTTTCACTCTGTTAGCTGAGTATTTTCTCCCCACATTTCCACTTCTAAGATCATATCTTTCTGATTGCCTTCCTGAGCCATCAAGAGCACAAGGTAGATAGAAATCACTTTTGCATTTGCACTACGGGGGTCAAAATGGTCAACCACAAAATCAGTAACCTAGGATCACTTTCTTAGGAAGGCTTTCCAGTTGTGTACATACCCCTGGACCTCTTTCTCCAGCTTCTCCTTTTTGAGCGTTGCCCTGTGACAAACAAAAAAACAGTAAAAATTCCACAGCCCTGAAGAGTGACTGATTGCTCAATAAAATGCATTATACAGAAGATTAATAGCTTAGCCCAATTAGGAAACATCTTTAGTCTTTCCCGTCGACATTTTCACCATGCAATCTAGGCAAAAAAAAAAAAAAAAAAATAGCAACTCAGATAAACTTTGCCCTTTGCAGTGAAGCCAGATGTGTAGGGTGCAGGATCCAGGTACATTTTCACAGCTTACACCACATCCCAGTTGAACAACGCAGCGATTGTTCTCAAATACAGCATTATACTCACTTGGAGCCAGTCACTCTGGCTTTTCTCTAAGGGGCTTTGGAATGTTTTCCAAAATGTCCTCAAGAGTGATTGCTTGATTTCAGCAAGACTTAAGAAAATATATTATGTGGCACAAAATTACAAACCAAAGAAATAAAATGTGAACTTACATTTATAATGGGTATTTAACACAACAAAAAGAAGACATGATGGCATCAGTTTGGACGTATATAAGATGAGTGAGTATAGGGTTGTTTGGTTGAGCATGTGTGTGTATGTTGTAAAGCTATCCAAGGCTGCTATATTCCCTTTCCTTGACAAGCAGACAATTGCCAAAAATGCTTTTATGCATTTAACTTTTTATTTTTCTCATTACCTCTCTAAAAACTTTCTAATAGGGCTGTTTTAGAGTTCATTTTTGAGTTAATTTTTAATGTAATAGTTAACTTTGCTGGTATTTGAGTACCTCTTATGTATTGCCTAATTTTTCCCAAACTATTTGTGTCAAGTTACCCGCAATGAAAAGCAAACCAGTTTCACTGCCACATTGCTATCACTAGTTATTATTGTTTTAATATTGCTGTGTTAATTGCTATAATGAAAGAAATGTTTTTAAACTTCAAAACACACACAAAAACAAATGATGTGAACTAGAAAACCACTTCCAGAAAAAAAATAATCCCCTGGATTCCAAAGTTTCTAAAATGTAAGTATCACTACTAAAGGATATCTCATTCTCTCTATTTAAATTTATTTTATTACCTAATGAAATTAAATGTGCTTTTACTTTTTTCTTTACTAGTTTTGTTTCCTCTCTTGAAAACTGTGTTCAGAAATTAACTCAATGTACTATAGAAATTAACCCAATGTCCATTACATTTGATGCAAATATTTCCTGATATTTCTATTTCTTTAATATTCCTTCCTTATACTAGGACATTCTCATGCCGCTAACAAAGGCACACCTGAGACTGGGTAGTTTATAAAGGAAAGAGGTTTAATGGACTCACAGTTCCACAGTGCTGGGGAGGCCTCACAATCATGGAGGAAGGTGAAGGAGGAACAAAGCCACATCTTACATGGTGACAGGCAAGAGAGCTTATGTAGGGGAACTTCCCCTTATAAAACCATCAGATCTCATGTGACTTACTCACTATCACAAGAACAGCATGGGAAAGACCCGCCCCCTATGATTTAATTACCTCCCACCGGTCTCTCCCACCACATGTGGGAATTATGGGAGCTATATACAATTCAAGATGAGATTTGAGTAGGGACATAACCAAAGCATATCACTCCCTTTTCTTTAATTATTATTTTTTTCATTACACAGAATTTTGCCTTAAATTTTCACATAGTTATATCTACTTTTCTCTTTGTGATTACTGCTGTTGTTCTTGAACTTGGAACCAAAATCCTAACAATGATCTGAACAGATGAATGTTTTCTTTAAAAGCCTGGGATTTTTTTTGATAGGTACACAGAGAAAAGAATTCGAGAAGTCCTTGAAGATGCTCTGGGAGTGAGAAACAATCTGGTGGTTTTTCTATGAGTATTGTCAGTCAGTTAATCGTTAAAAGTAGACCCATTAAAAACACAAGTGCCAATGTCAATCTGATATGGAACACTTATTAGTAGTTAATGAAACATCGTCCTAAATAAGATTGGCTGCTATCGTTTAACTACTAGTTTCTGTTTATTCAATGTCCCTAGGTTTCCTAAACTTACTGACTAAAATGTTCATATATGTTACTCAGAATTTGTGAATTCAAGCTAATAGAAATAAGATAGATAATATAGGAAGTAGACATCCTGTATTCTTCACAAAAGTTGTCAGATTTTTGCCATATACTACAATGCTTTTTATTTTTAAAATTGTTGTTTTAAAAAAAAAAGTCTAGAAGGAGATATGCTGCTTTAAAGAAAAGCTGTTTATTCATTTACCGGGTTTCCTTTTGGTCCTCGCTCACCTTTGATACCTGGATTTCCATGTGTACCCTGAAGGCAAAGGGAAAAAATATTATTTTAAGTAGGAATTCTATTGTTTTCTATACTTTATAATAATTTCTGATCAGTTTTGTTTCCTAGAATGAGGCAGAATTGTAAAACCTTTACCTGCCAAGCAGAAATTCAATTCTCTTCTCCCTTTTTCTACACCAGGAAAACCACTGTCTTGAATTGGCAGATTTTCTAGATTTGCTCAAAAGAGAATAATGTTTCTCTCTTCCCACCAATTACTTCTTCCCAAAACAATTACTTCTCCGCAGTTTTGCAAACAAAATCAAACTCATGCAAAGATTTAAAAGAGTAGCTGCAACAGGCAGAAGGATAGGAGTTGTTCCCAATCTCTCTTCATTGTGGGTCACTTCTACGATTCCCTCTGTCACTCACTTTTAAAAGGACCAAGCTAGCTTGCTTGCCTTTGGTCAAAGAGGTTCTGATATCCAGGAGACAATCTCAAAAGATGGGAGAAAGGAGCTCTGTAATCCTGTTCCAGAAAAACATTTTGTTTTCCTGTTCCTAATCAACCAAAAAGCTTGCTTTTCTGAGAACTGGTGTTGGGGGTACTTGATCATGTTAAATAACATATTCTGTGGCTTATCCCTACTAAAATGTGACAAGAATGTGACTAAAATTGTCAGGTGCTTAGCAATTGTGAGCTTTCTTATTGCTCATTTTAAAATATAAAGAAATATTTCTTACCCTGGCTATCTCTGGGTGTCATAGAGATAAACGAAGACTTCATAGGAAGGGATGGCTAAACCTTTGCTTTAGCCAAAGTCAGCTTCTACTGGCTGCCCCACTATCATATAACGCATCTAACTTTGTATTTGGGGAGAAAAACATCCCTTGATTGGTAGGATGGTTTGAAAAAGTGTAGGCTTTGGACCCGAGTCTCAAGGTAAAATTTGTCACATTCTAATTCATTCACAGTACACATTCCCCTCCCGCCCCCAAATACAAGCATTAGTTGAAAATTTTTATCCATGCATTTTGTGAGATTCTCCATAGGGCTTCTTCTGAACTCTAAGGATGATATTTGGAATTACACAAATAAATAGAAGACTGAATGAGCACATGAATGCTTTATGAAGATAAATGTTAAAAAAATGCTCAGCATTTCCAGTGATCTAGATGTCATTTCAAATGCCTTCCCAGTACAGACATGGCACCTACCAGTTATCAGGCCAGAATATAAAGAAAGCACTCCTTCCTGGATTATCTTATCAAACAATGAATCATCATAGTCAATCCTGCCATTTATTTTTGGTTGCCACGTGCTTACTTCCATTTCACAGAACTCACCCTAATCCCCCAAAGCATCGTGACCAGCTTCCTGTCCATGAGGCCACACGGTGTTGCTGCTGCACTGCTGCATTTGTGTGAAGCCAACATTTAACTTTCAGAGAGGCTTGTACTCCATGTTTCTAGTGGGATAAAGCTTTGCTTAAAGCACTGATTATTTGTATTAGCTTTTTCTGTATTCACTCCACTATTGAGAAATTCTGGCTTCAATTATTTTATGAGGAGGAATATAAATGTCCTTTGTGGGAACAACTTCAAAACGCGCCTGCCCTCAGTTCAGGTCAGTAAAATCCCAGGCTTATTTCTAAGGATAGAATGTGTCCCTTTAGAAATAAAAGAAAGAAGTAGCATTTCCATTTTTGCTCCCATTTCCAAACAATTGCTTTTCAACAGTGCAAAATAGCCCCGATGTTTTCAAGAGCGAGTAGAGCTATCATTGCTAGGACTTTCTGACTTAAGTTCAAAGTGGAAGTATACTCACAGGAGGCCCTGGATCACCTGGATCTCCCTTCTCACATTCACAAATCTTGCGTTCACACTGAATCAATAATGAAATACGATATTAACACACAGTGAAATTCAAATTGTATTCAGCATTTCAAATTGTATTTCAAATACATTTCAAATAGCATTTCAAATTGTATTCAGTATATAACCAACTGGAGCACTCTCAAAGAAATTTTACCTTGCACATTTATGGAGGTTTTGCTCTCTCTATTAAATTATTCCAGGCAAATTTATACCTACCAAGAGCTAGCTAACAAAATATTATTAAATTTCAGCATAGTTAAATAAAAGACATCCCATCAAAAATACATATATAATATAGAGATGCCAGTTAAAAGGAGAAAATAAATATTTTCAGTGGACTTTTAGAATTTCTGCTCCTTCTCTTCTATATAACACATCAAAGCTCAATAATATAATAATATTAAATGCTCCTTTACTAGGCAAAGGAAAACATTTGACTTATACCATATTTTACTAATTGTAAGATGCACCTTCTTCCTCATTTTAACAACTCTGAAATCAGAATGAGTCTTATAACAGCTGTTGACCAGGCTCAGTCATGACAAAGTAGTTGCTTTTTGCACATGCACTTCAAAACTTACAGAATGAAATGGGAGAAAATTCCAGAACATTCTTAAGAAATGCTTCATCACCAATGGTTTTGCTGGCATAGAGGTCAGTATTATGCAGAAAAACAAGGACATCAACAACTCAGACAAAAAATGATTCAGAAGATTTACCAGGGGTGTCTAATCTTTTGGCTTCCCTGGGCCACATTGGAAGAAGAAGAATTGCCTTGGGCCACGCATAAAATACACTAACACTAACGATAGCTGATGAGCAAAAAAAAAAAAAAAAAAAAAAAAAAAGGGCCATGCATACATTTTGTAACATTTTTAAAAAGTTTATAAATTTGTGTTGGTCCGCATTCAAAGTCATCCTGGGCTGCATGTAGCCTGTGGGCCGCGAGTTGGACAAGCTTGATTTAGAGTCTGATGTGAAGAAGTTTTAGAAATAACCAAGTTATTTTGCTTACATATTCCCTTATATGTATATATGAAAGTGATACAGGATTTTAAAATCTACAACCAAAATGTCTAAAAACTTATTTCCACATGTATAAAATAAAAAGTGCAATTAATAAGAAGACACTGTATCATAGATAAGCTAGCAAGGGTTTTTTCCTTTCTTTCTTTTCTTTTTTTTTTTTAACGGAGTCTCACTCTGTCACCAGGCTGGAATGCAGCGGCAATCTTAGCTCACTGCAACCTCTGCCTCCTGGGTTCAAGTGATTCTCCCGCCTCAGCCTCCCGAGTAGCTGGGACTACAGTCATGCACCATCACCCACAGCTAACTTTTTTGTATTTTTAGTAGAGACGGGGTTTCAGCATGTTGGCCAGGATGGTCTCGATCTCCTGACCTCATAATCCACCTGCCTCGGCCTCCCAAAATGCTGGGATTACAGGCGTGAGCCACCATGCCTGGCCGTTTTTTTTTTTCCTTTCTTAATGGTACATAACATAATGGTATATCTGAACATGTACAATTCAATAAAACATGGTGTGATGTAGTTTTGGTTGACTCCTATTATTTTATGCAACAATACTTGTAAATTTCCTGTTGTTAAATAAGCAGCTCATTGAACAAAGTTCAGATGTTCCAAACTCTTTCTTTTAAGAAATGCATGTCCAGGGCAGGACTCCTCAGCAAGCTGATGATTATCTATTGTGCTAAGGCCCGTCCAATCTTACTGGCCAGATTCCTTTGCCATGTGGTCTGGTTGCCATCATCAGGCTGCCTTTTCTTCACAATAAGGAGAATGAACTCAAAGTCAATTGGCAGGCAGCAGGGGATGACTCTAAACTCTGTCTCTTAGCTGGGAACCCTCTGCCTAACCTAGCCAACACCAGGAACACCCCCCAAAATAGAGGACCTGATGTGGCTGATGTCAGATACATGCTTAGAATAAAGGAAGCACATCAAAGTAAGCAAAAACTATGTAGTTTGCTCATGACTGATTTCTAAAATCACTCCTGGAGTCACATTCAATATTTCCTACTTTTTCTAAATTTTCCAACTTGCATTGAATATGGTAGTATAAAAGAAATCAGATGGCTGCCTCAGAATAGAGTGGCTCATTTTAAAAGAACTAAGCATTTTTATTTAGTCACACTTAATCTTCTAATGTGAATTATAATGCTGATTTGATAATGCAAGTGTTTGGAGTAATTCGTAGTAATCAAAGCATGCGGTGCTTACCTTCTTTTCAAATAAGATATCCTATAAGGGAAAAAAGAATGAAGCATTAACTCGATTCATAGTTCTGCCTCCAGCTACTTATTAGTCATAACTATTCCCTATGGGATATGAAGTTTCCACAAAGAATAGCAATTCAGCCTTTTTAAACTTGTAAAAGCAATAAAACCAACCAGCCAACCACCCAAGGAGCAGTCCGAGCCATGTAATAATAAGAGATATAACTACCATTAAAAATTAATCTATATTTTCTTGGAACTTCATCTTACTGCATTCTATGTTTTATCTTTTGTTTCCTTTATCAGCTCTGTAATCTCCATAATTTGACTATAAAGTTAATCAGTCATAATGAGAAAGCTCTCACTTTTACATACAAAGACTGAGGCAGAATATATAATTGTATATTTTCAATTTTTTCCATCCCTATGCACATATACATGCATCTATTTTTCATGATTTATTTTTCAAGATTAAAACAGTATAGTCATAACTTCATGAAATATTAATGGGTGTTAGATCATATTAAAACTCAAAAAAGAGAAAATTACAAAGTCCAGTGACATTTTTTGAGATGATCTGAATTATGAGAAGACAAAGATTCCCATTATTATGATCACTAGGGGAGGAGTTTTCTATTTCAAATTTGAAAAGCCTCTAATATGATACTTTATTTATAGAATTTCAACAGAAGCCAAAAAAGATACTCAGCTTTTAAATTTAAACAGTATTAGGAATAATATTTTGGTAAAAATTTTGAACTGTTCATAGCAATATGCATTACTTATGTAAAAGAGGACTTACATTTATAACTGGCTAACTTAGGGAAAAAATTAAGTGATAGAAAAGTAATAAATATTTCATAATAAAAAATGATCATTATGAAAAACAAAAAAACAAATTTAATGAGTCTTAGTCAATCAGACTCAACCTCTTGCTTTGCAATAAGGAAACACGGTTCCATCATAATGTGACTCAACTGAGGTAACACACTTAGGCTGCACTTCCTGACCGTCTTCAGTGCATGTCATATGTACCATACAGGAATGAATTAGCCAGAATATTTTTCAAAAATATTTTAAATTTATAATTTTGCAGAAATGTCATGATCTTGTTTTTGTCTAACACCTAGGCCTCACTACCATACTTGAATTCAGTGGGATATTACCTGACAAGTGCACTGAAGGCCGTGTTGGAAGTCAAACGCTGGAAAGAAACTAATCTATGTTTACATATAGAATTAGTACTTTCTTAACCTAGAAATTATGTGTCAAACCAGTGCCTTGTGATTTCATCTGAAGGGGTAATTTACATACGATAAAATAGAAAGATGAAGGAGCAAGCACTGGAATATTTGTTGCAAGATATTAAAAATGCAGAAGCTAACAAGGAAGTTAAATAAGAGTATGTAGCTTTATGAAGGATGCTGCATCCCTTTAGTTTTATTTTTACTTTATTTCTGTACAAACTAATACTATAGAGGGATGAGATAACAAAATGCTTTAACGATTTAATAGGGAAAAAATTAGGCTGGGAATTAAGTGTCATTCTGGGTTTCCATCCCGTTTCAACAATTAACTAGCTATGTGGCCTTGGACAAGTCATACAATCCTTCCAGGTAATTTTCTCCATATATGAAAAAGGACAAAGTTTGACTACATGAACTCAGGAGCTATAAAACCCTAGCCACAGACACAAGCTACAAAATTTAGAGTCTCACCTGCCACCCCTCCCAACCAAATGATTTTAAATTACTAGCCATGTAAATCCAGGCTGAAAGCAGATGAGATATTTGTATCTTTAAGAGCTAGGAGGTCCTTTGGAGAAACAGGAACTCAGATACACTGATAGTTTTAGTTAAAATGGTATTACCCTCTGTAGAACATTTGGCTATGCCTACAAAGCTGAAGATGGACCTGCTTTATCACTATGCTGCCAGGACAATTCTTGCTTTTGCCTGTTATCCTGACATCCTTTCTAGACATACCACAGGGAAATTCTTGCACTTGCACATTTCAGCATTCGTTGCTTTTTGTAATGAAAAACTGTAAATAAAATAATTGCCAATAGTGGAATGGATCAGCAAATGAAATACTACTCGGCAGTTAAAGTGAATGCATTGGATCTACACATTTCAACAAAATTTCCAAAAAAACATTGAGTGCAAAAGCAAGTTGTAGATAGAGACATACAATATGATCTGATTTATTAAAATATGTAAGATATTTCAAACCACGTCAGAGAGTGGTTTCCTCTGGGAGAAAGAGAGAGAAAAGAAATTCAAAAGAAGTTCAACAGAGGCAGTAAAACAACTAATAATTCAAGTCAAATTGTAATATTTAAAAACCACTACTGAAATAAAGAAAAATTTAAATATTTGTCACTTTAAAATCTTTTAACAATGAGCAATATCTTTTTTTTTTCTTCTTTTTGAGATGGAGTCTCGCCCTGTCACCTAGGCTGGCGTGCAGTGGCATGATCTTGGCTCACTGCAACCTCCACCTCCTGGGTTCAAGCAATTCTCCTGCCTCAGCCTCTGAAATAGCTGGAATTACAGAGCATGCCAACAAGCCAGGGTAATTTTTGTATTTTTAGTAGAGACAGGGTTTCATCACGTCGGCCAGGCTGGTCTCAAACTCCTGACCTCAAGTGATCCACCCACCTTGGCCTCCCAAAGTGCTGGGATTACAGATGTGAGCCACCACACCTAGCCACAATAAGCAATATCTTAATCAATTTTTAAATTCATGAATTCAGCTCTTACTGTGCCTGATGTGTAATTTTATACTTTTTTCAGTTCTTTCTTTTAAAATTCAATTTCTTCTTTGCCATATTGCTCTTTAGAAATATATGGCATAAGGCTTAAAACCATAGCAATGCAAAAAACTATTTTTGGAACTCATTTAATTTTGTGTTTGCTGGAATTTATATTTCTATGGAAACAAAAATGAACCCAAAACTACACAATAGATAAGACTGTTTCAAACAAAGAACAAAGCCCCATCCCTGAGGGCTCTTATAGGCTATAAGCCCCAGGAACAGAGGACAACACACAGCAACCCGAGTAGGAAGGAGGTCCTAGGCCAGGGGCGGGGGAGCTGCTAACAAGATGGCTTCTTGGAATAGGTGGGTTTTCTGGATGGTTTTGAAGAGAGGAATGCAAAGGACCACCCATTGATGGTATGCTGTCCTATATGTCAAAGTTGATGAGGAAAAAAGTCATAAGGACTAGTGTGGGCAATAAGACAAAGGAAGTAGTTAGGAGGGACATTTAAAGGGAGTGGACGGAAGGGCCCACATGGACAGAGCCGGAGGCCTTGGGAGGTGGCGAGGGCTTGCACTCAGGCAGGGAAGCGGGCTGCAAGGAGAACAGTGTCAAAGCCTGACGGGAGGGCATGTTCAATGACAGACTGGGGGGATGCTTGACTTTCAGTGAAAAGGATAAATAGGGAAAGGGTCTCATGAGAGCAAAAGAAGATGCAGTCAGAATTTCATTAATGGATTCATATATATGGCATATATTCACATATATTATATATGCAAAACCAGAATGCTAGAATGGAATCACCAATTTTTCAAGGAGTATAAGGTTTATGCTACGAGAAGGGGACAGAAAACATGTGAGGAATGGACAAATATCACAGCACATGGAATGACAGCAAAGCACTTGGTAGGCAAGGGGAACAAACCCTGTGACAAAAAAATTCAACTTAAAATGGTAGCAAAATGGCCACTATAAAATCTAAAACAGAAAACAAAAATAAGGCCCTAAACAGAGGAAGTCTTGAAAAAATGGAAAGTGATCATAATTAATAGATTAATAAAGCATAGGATTCTAAAGATGATATAGACATCATCACATTGATCTCTTCTTGGTATGTGAGGGAGGGAATACCTTAAATTTATGTTTTTTAAAAATCCTTCAGAAAAAAAGACAAATTTTTCACAACCCTTATTTCCATAAAGGCTTTTTAAATACTTAACATCAAAGGCAATAGAGGGAAAAAATTGTCTTTAATTTTCACATATCCTCTCTTACTCTTCTACAGGACCAAGTAATATATCCAGGACTTTGGATTGAATTTGTTTGTTTGGTTTCAATACTATTATGTAAATTATAATAAAAATAGCAATAAAAATATATTACGTGTCTCCTTCAATTTGGAATCATTAAGTTTCTTTTGAGTAATTCAGAACTAAAATGTTTCTATGGGGTTCTTACATGATAATTCCTACTAGAGGCATCAAGGAATTTGCAATGATTTGTTTTGTCTTTGCTCCTGAAGAATCTATTCATTCGGTATACTCGTGCCCATTAAATTCAACTAAAGTCTATTCTACGATAAAAGGGAGTAAACTTCTGATACAGAAAAAAACCCTGATGAGTTTGAAAATCATTATACTGGGTACAAGAAGCCTGACACAAAAATAATACATACTATTTGAGTTTGTATAAAATTCTAGAAAGTATACACTAATCTAGAGTCACAAAAGTAAGATCAGTAGCTCAGGAGCAAATGGGGTCTTACAAAGAGATATGAGGCAATTTGGGGAGGTGATGGAAATGTTCTCTATCCTAATTGTGTTGGTAGTTTCATAGGTGTGTACCTATGTCAAAAGCTCATGGAATTGTGCCCTTTAAGTTAATGCAGTTGTGTACTTAAATCATACCTAATTAACTTATTTAAAAAGTCAACTACATAATTATTTTAAAATAAAAAGTTTAAAAATTCAACTAAAGATGTAATAGAAAGGGATTAGATAAAGAATTTTTCCAATGGTCTCATCAAGAGTCAAGTTCTGGGCCCGGCGCGATGGCTCACACCTGTAATCCCAACACTTTGGTAGGCCGAGGCGGGCAGATCACCTGAGGTCAGGAGTTTGAGAACAGCCTGGCCATCTCTACTCAAAAATACAAAAAAATGAGCCGGGCATGGTGGCAGGCGCCTGTAATCCCAGCTACTTGAGAAGCTAAGGCAGGAGAATCGCTTGAACCCGGGAGGCAGAGGTTGCAGTGAACCAAGATCGTGCCACTGCACTCCTGCCTGGGTGACAGGAGCAAAACTCCGTCTCAAAAAAAAAAAAAAAAGAGTCAAGTTCTGCCTTCTAGATGGTGGCAATTTGAAACATTGAAAGTTGGTATACCATTCTTTGAAGAGCCTAATAAGCACTTTGGATCCTGTAAGTGTTTGGAAAGCAGCACCTCCTTCTAAAAAGTGGTTTATTCATGGAGCTTCCATCTGAACAAACAAGCTGAAATCACAGATGCTAAACAAACAAGCTGAAGTCGCCGGATGCCAAGGAAGAGCAGTATTCAGTCATTTTCTGGTTCCCCAGGAACAGACAAACAATTTTGCTTCCAGTCTACTGCCAAGAGCCTGTGTTCTCAGTGAAGCAGGTGCTCTCAGCGAGGGTGTATCTGGTGGGAATATGAACAACCTGAGCCTACACCTGTGGCCAAACAAGGAGCTGCCTGTCCCGCATCTTCTATGGTCAGCTCTTATCCATCTTAAGGTGAAGATGAATAAGTAACAACAGCCCACTCATGACCACATCACCAGGATTCTCTCCCGCACCTGCTGGAGCCCTCTGTTTTATGTTCAGTGGTGAGGACCCCTTAAGTCATGGCACAGGCAGGGCTAAGTGTTAGCCAGGAACCACTACAAATTTCCCTTTCATGCAAAAGAGCTGCTCAGAATGAGCACTTACCTTGAGCACCACAGGACTGGGCCCATCAGCTCTATCTCTGATCTAGGCATAACTCTCCCATTTACCCCGAATCCCCAAGGAAAAAAGGCTAGAAACAATAGTAACTTTGGAGGAGGGCTGCTACCAAACTGTTTCAGAGCAGTTCTGATTGAGAAAATCTTTTTTTAAAAAGCAGTTACTATTTCCTCTCTCAATATGCCTTTATAGGGTTAAGCATGCAAACTGTGAGGTCTTCACCGGCCTTAAATTTTCAACTACAAAATGGGTATAATAACATTACCTACATCATAAGATTGTGGCAAACATTGAATAAAATAAAATATATAAAGTGCTCAGGAAAATGCCTAATACAGAGAGAGTACTCAATACCTAAGAGCTATTATTTAGGTACGAAAACCTCAGATCTTATGCTGAAAACAACAGAGAGTAAAAAGATAAGAGTAATGTTGAGAAAAGGATCGAGGGATAAGACAAAAGGAGCAAAACAATCTCTGAAATAGAGCCTGAGTTTTCTGTGAAAGCTGTAGAAAACAGCCATATGAAACGCTCAGTACATAAAGGACACCTTTGCCCTCCTTTCTCAGGAAATCAAAGAAATCCAAGTTTTTAAGAAAATCAGTTTTTAACACCCAGCCAATCAACCAATTTCTCTCTAGGAGTTTTCTCCTTGAGAAATATTGTGAAGAGGGATTTCCTTTTGATTGTGGTGCCGTGTGTTTTACAAAGCAGCAAGGAAAGGCTTTTATACACAGCTGAGCAACAAACAAAGAAAAGCTGACCAGACCTATCAAGTGGGACTCACTGATTTGATGGGAGAAACTGTTGCTTGACTGCAGGTTGCAGATGATTTTAAATTGGATGGGCTTGTGAACATCTAAGAAAGAAGGAGGTAATTTTGAAAACTGGAAGTCTATGAACTTTGAGTAGCATAATGTAACAATAGGTGAGACAGAGTCAAAAATACTCAGTCCTTTAGAAGAGTAAGAGAGAATATGTCAAAATTATGTCAAAAATACCTGTACAGATGTGGAATGGGAAAAGACCAACTTAGTACAAATATAGCCTAACACCTCAAGTTGAGCACAACCTGAATATAAGTCAGCAATGTTCATGATTGTAGGCTATATAAACAGGAGCTTAAGGTATATGATTGGAAAATAACCCCTTCCAAAATCCTCAGCATCAGCTAGCAATAAAGTTAAGAATGCAATTCCAGGGAATTAGCCTGGAACTTTTCCAGATTGTCTGGAGTAAACTGCCAAGAAAGTGGAGTCACACTTCAGAAAGATTCTTCTTTCTGTTTTCAGTGTTAACTCTCATTTTCTCCATCTTTTTGACCCAGTATCTCTTCTTATGGAATTTACAACAAATATGTCAATATTATGATGACAACTGTATAACCAACCCATTAGGTACCTACCAGACGATCTTGAATTTTATCTACAAGGGTTGGATCACTCAACAGTAAAGTGGGTTCACTGGATGAATCCCCAGAAATCAAACGAAGTTTGGCTTCATTGACTACCGTAGAAAGTCCAATGGTGATAAATGATATTCCTGAAATTCTGGCATCTTCAGAAATACTTTGAACATCTGGATTCTTTGGATGGTCGATGCCATCAGTCATCAGCAAAGCCACTTTCACACCATCCTTACGCCCTTCTCTCTTAAGTAGCCTAGTGGCATTGGAGATGGCATAATAAGAGAAGGTACCTTGCCCTATTAAATTCATAGACTTGACCTTCTGCTTAAATGTCTGCAGGTCCTTCCAGGAAGAAAAAGGTGGATCAATTTGGACAGAGCTGCTAAACTGAAGGGCTGCCAGTTTGATGTCATATTCCAAGGAGCGACCAGGAGTCAATTGGAAAATCTTGTCACTCAAGCTATCCACAAAATCTTTCTGTTTATCAAAGAGGACAATTTTAGAACTTTCAGAGCTGTCCACGATGAAGACAATATCTATGAAACAAATGGAGCCTGAAACAGAATAAACAGGTTAGGCAAAATAATTATTCCTATCATGAAACAAATTTGCATAAGGAAAGCCCTGAAGTGGTGCGTTGTATATTGTTTGGTGTTGAGAGCAGCGTTAGGAGAGTAAGAGAGACACGTTGGACAGAAGGCTTAAATTGTAAAAAACTAAATGTCTAAGTTTATGAATTATTTTCTCCTTGTAAAATCATGCAAATTAAAAATAAATAAGATATCTTTTATTCTGAGCATCTTTTCAATGTTAAACCTGCTGAAAGTGGGAGGAAATGGGAAGTCAAGATGCATCACATTTTAAAAATCCAACTAACACTGAGCATAGTTGTCTAGAAGTAAATGATACTCTAATTCTCAGGTTGTGTCATATTGGTGAGTCCCTATTTTTTTTTAAACTTTCTTGAAATCAAGGGAGAAAATGACTATACCCCCTATACCAAGAGTAAGTGGAGAAGAAACCTAACTTAAACACAACTTAAGTTTAAATCCCAGCTCTGTGTCTCACTGGTTAATTTGCCTATGGCCTTGAGTATGCCACTCGACCTGTTAAGACCTCAATTTTTTTAATCTATACTATGAGTGGCAATCTCCGTCCTGCCTATTTTACAAGGTTACTGTGAGGCTCAGATGAGATAATAAGTGCACAAGTGCTCTTATTAAAGACTCTGATGTGCTATATGTAAGGTATATTATCATCATATAATTTTATCAAAGTAGACTATCACATGTATACATGTATATGGCTTGCTATTTATATCAAATGCTATTTAGAAAAATTCACATAAGTATTTTTAACAGGCTAAACTTAAAAACAAACATTTTTTTTTTTTTTACCCTGGACATCACTTCTCCTTGCAAGCAAATTTGATTTTGGTCCTTTCTTTCTTTGTCCGAATACTGTTTGACTCGTAAACGCTGACAAAAGCAGGAGACAGAAGACAAAATATCTGTTCCACATTATGGTAGATGGTGAAAAATCATCTGTCTTGTAGCACCTTTAATAGAAAAGTCAGTTACAAATACTTTAATAAAATATGGTGTTTGTTATTTTTAAATTTCAAGCCAGCAGGGTTGAAAACTGGCATGTGACTGGAAAAAAGAGGTTTTCATTCATATTTCTAGAAAAATATTCACATTGAGATTTTGAAAGATTTCAATCCAAATAAATCATGGCACCATGACCAAACATTTATTAGTGAATATTTCTATATATTCAAAGAACTATATTTAAGTATTCTTAATTCCGCATTGTATTTTGAGGAGCATGGAGCTGGGAGAGCCATTTAAAAACATTTCAATCCCGCTCTATATGATTACTGTGGTTCAATCACAGGGTCTGCTTTGACATTTCCAAATTCTTCAGGGGGAATTCAGATTGCTATATGGTCATTTCATTCACTTTCATTATAACTGATTCCTGACAAATCCAGTATTTTGTAGAACTGTAGACAACCACCACCCTTTCAGGCTTAATACTACACACATAACTTCAGTGAGTTCAGAGGTCAAGGTAAAAATTAAACGACCCTTCTGTTTCCATAGAACCCCATCTCTCTTTTCTACCCTAGCTTTGGAAACTTTGTCTCCACCAGGGGTTCAAAGCTGCATATGCAATGAATCAAAAGAGTATGAGAGCAAAAATAATAGATTTGCTTAAAAGCAACACTTTTCTTCCAGTGATGGCTAAAAGAACTAATGGACAGAAACGGGACTTAAAGCCAAGAAGCACCCCCTCTGAATAGCCCCGTGAAACTATTTTTCTGGGTGGATTAACAACGAAAAATCTAATTCTGTATTAAAATCCTCAATCTTCATCAGTTAATATGCCTAGCTACACACCAAATGACTCTTAAACTCACAGATTTCCCTGGGAGGAGAAGACTCATGTGTTGCTGCCTCAGTATACCCAAGAGAATGGGAACGAGAAAGCTTATTTCGAATCAATACTTAGTATGGCTTAAAAATGCTTGCCTGCTGAAACTTTATTGACTTCAGGAGTTCTGGAAAAGGAATCACATTTTCCTTCTTTGGCACCTTGCCTTTAGGGGATAAGAATCTGGGAAATCAGGAGCACGATTTTTCCAGACTCTGAGTAGAGAGCAGAAATATATGCAAAGGCAGTGAGGAGTGAGATGGAGACTGACTTTTTTCATACATGCCAGATGGATAAACCCCAAAGGGAAACAAAACTGTTGGGTTAGGAGAGGACCAATGGATGGCTTCATGCCACAGTCTGCTCCTCACGTAGCATCATCCAGCTGGAAGTGTATTAAAAGAACTTTGGATAGGTATGACCAAACATCTTGTGAGCAATTGGCCAAATGCCAACTGATCCTCAGACAAGATATACTAAAATGTAAAGACAGCTGGGTATTAAAAACAAAACAAAACCAAGAAGTGTGCTAAGGAAACAGAACACACAAAGGCCATCTCTCCTCAAGTTGTCCCTTTGCTAACCAAGGAAAAAAATAAATGATGTACAACTTTAAGTCTGAAGGTTAGTGTAAAGATAAGGCTATGTGAAAAACACAGTTGTTATTGCATTTTCAAAGGGGAAAGGGAATAACACCATGGCCATGGTATTACATATGACTTTTCTCTTTGGTTGAGTTCATACCATAAGGAACATCTCAGAAGTTCTGGAAATAAGAGACTGAGAATTGAATTCCATTGAGAACTGAGCAAGATTTTATAAGCAACATAATCAAGCAACTCTTCAAAACCCTTCATGTAAGGTTTTAGAAATACTGGCTTTAAATAAAGATTTATCTTTTCCCAAAACTAAGCACCTGCTCTTACTGTTTTCTTGGCATATAATCATGAATTTGTACCTGATCCCTGTATATATGATATTCAGAAACATAACTTTCCCATTGACAATAATCCCAATATCTCATATTTTGTTCTTATTTGCTCTGACATTGTTAATCTAGCCCTCCCAAACCAAAGTCTTGTTATTTCTTTCTGTTTCCCTATTGTAGCCAGAAGACATTTTCATACCTCTCTAGTTTTGTTTCTCTAGCTTGTTAGTTCTACTGCTTCCCTGAAATATCTTTCTCGTTTATTAATTTGGCATCTTGAGAGCCCACTCATTTCTAATCACTTTTTACCATGTTTTATTTTGCCTCTGTTTTTAATAATTCTCACCTTTCTCTCTTTCTGATGTCACGTACAAGCAAAATAGGTTTCAGAGGAAACAGTGCCATTAGTTAAGTGAAAGAAATGTGAACCTCTGTGTTTACTATAGGTTACATTTTATAAATGCAGAAACAATCATAATTATTAATCAAATACCATAGTTTTACTTTTGGCCTAAAACTTATTTAGGGTAAATATCAGGATCAGTAAATAAATCCAAGATACTTTATTTTTTATAATTTTTCAAAAATAAAATGATCTTATATCAGAGTTCACCAACTTTAGTTACAATGTTTGCATCTCAGTTTCTACACAAACAGAAAATGATTGAATAAAGACTTTATTCAAATTGACAAATTAGCCAAGTTGTAAAGTATTCTATAACTAATTCTGAATTGTAAACCCTGTTCCAAATTAAGAAAAAGATGTCCTAAAATATATTAACATCGTTGTAAAACAATTTAGAAGACTGTAAATTAAAAATCAATTTCAAAATAACTTTAAATTTTAAATTTCTACATTTTAACAATGTTAATATTTTTCTAATAATTGATTTGAAGTAATTGCAGAGAATACAAACTATTGACAAGCTTTCTCACCTAATAATTATGTAAGTAAGTCTTTAGTCTTCCACAGTTCCTTGATGGTCCTATCTGATTTCAAGTGACTAAAATAAATCTGTTATGTCTTACCTTATAAAGTTTGTCAAACAGGAATTAAAGACTAGTTGAGTAAATGCCAACAGCAAGGACTGTGGTTGGGGGTGAAGTTAGCTATTTGATATTGTTCTGTTCTGTGGGAAATAAAAGTGTCTTTGCTTTAGGATCTTTTGCAGTCTTTTGTTCATGTTTATTCGACTAAGTCAAAGCAAGAGTGGTCAGGCATTTGGCCAGGGTGCAAGATCTGGGTGGGATCAGTAAGCAATTTAAAGGAACAGTGTCCTTTCAGAATGAGACTGTGTTTTCCAGACTATTGTAAAAACAACTTGAGAGAACTTTCTACATTTTAGGCATTGGTTGACAGCCTGCCTTTTTTCTCATGCTATGTCCTTCTCTTTTTAATGCTACATTTTTTTGCCTGGGGGATGTGCTCTAAGATACTGGTTCTGAACATCTCTGTGAAGGAGTATAAATGACACCAGACTCAGATTCAAAGCTGTTTTTTTAAGAGAGGTAACAGTTTGATTGTTATTAAAGCTGGATGATGAGTACATAGGTGTGCATTGTTGTAGTCTTTGTATTTCAGTGATTTTTGAAATTTTTTATAATAAAAGGTATATATAATATACAGGGAGAGTGGTCTGAGTATAGTCATAGTTCTGCCCCTAACTTTTATGGGGGCTTCAGTTCCCCACTTATGAAATGAGAGAGTGGATTTAATCATTTATTAAGATGTGTTCGAACTGTAACATGAGAGGTTTACAGCGGTTAATATTTTGGTCTCTCTCTAGGAAAGGAGGTCACTGTGGTTTTTCCACTCCCTGTTTCCCTATTTTCTACGTTGTGGTTATGGCCCATATTAAGTCAATGTTTATCATGTAATATGTACTGCCAAGAAGCCACCTGACCCCTAGACAACTAACAGGCAGGCTTCTCCACGGACTTCCTCTGAAATAGAGAATAGCAAGATCATCCGAGAAAGCAATATAAATGTGCATGTTACGGTTATTTAAAATGAACTTTCTTAGCCATTTTAATGTGTATGAATTTCCTTATTATAGCAATAATAGCCTCCAATTCATGGACACTTACCAGGTGCTAGGCACTGTCCTGAGTGCTTCACACACATTACCTCATTTAATCCTTCACAAGCACAACCACCTATATACAGTAAGTCCTCACTTAATGTCCTCTGTAGGTTCTGGAAACTGTGACATAAAGTGAAACAATTGATAATGAAGACAATTTTCCCCAGAGCTAATTGATATAAATAAGAGTTAAGCTCTTATGGCATATTCCTAGTCACAAAAACATTACTAAACCTCTAAATACTCAAAACACCTCTAATAATAAACATTGAAATAAATCTAAGCTATATATACATTTATGAAAGATTGATTAAAACAAGATAACTGTTTACCTGCCCATTCCAGTTCAGGGTCACGGTTGACCAGATCCTGTCCCAGCAGCTGAGGGTACAAGGCAGGAACCAGCCCTGGACAGGATGCAGTCCTGTCAAAGGGCGCTCATACACCCACCCACTCTCTCAGACAGGCACCATGTAGACACACCAATGCATCTAATGGGCAAAGCTTTGGGATGTGGAAGGAAACCCCAGGACCTGGAGAAAACCCACACAGACATGGGGTAAACATGTCAACTCCACACAGTGAGCCTGGCCCAGGAATTGAACTTTTTTTCTCATCAATGTTATAACAAAATGACATTGAACAAAATATTATTCCAGGACCCCTTGTACTTAGTAGATGTTGTAAGAATTCGAATTTTTCCAAGATGGAGGCAGAGAGAGGTTCAGTAACTTGTCCACTGTCATACTAAAACCAGAGAATGGCAAAATGAACTTTTAACTCAGGCTTATAAGACCTGTGAGCCTCACTTATAACAACTACTGCATCATTAAGTATCTATGTGAATGTCTGTGTTTTCACTGTCTCCTCCTCACAAAACAGGTTTCGAGGAACTGAGGAAGTTTTGTGAGGCTTTGGTCACAGAAAGAAGAAACGGTGGGTATAATACAGAAATAACAACGGAATTTCCTAGGGAACAACCATGTATTCACCTGATAGCCTATGGGTGTTAGTCACACTTTTTACTTTTGTAAGATGAGAATCAAGAGACAAGGAAGTAGCATCTTTTCAGGTCAACTCTCTTTTTGCTGAGGCAGGTTAAAAACATGCGGAATAATAATGCCACTAAGAAGCAACCAGGTGATTCCTAGATGGGGGAAATGGACTAAAGCCCTCCTGCCTTGGAGCTGTTTTGATTAAAGTTGGTGGGAGGTTGGAGTCCAACTTACTCATCCATTCCCTTTCATTCTCCAACATTAAATAGGGTAACTCAAACCAAAGATTTGCCACCTCTCATTCTCAAGCGTGAAAATCAGCACTAAATTGATTGGGAAGATTATGCAAAATAAAATCTTCAGTTTCATCAATCTATAAAAGACAATTAGTTTTGCACCCAGAGAAACAATGCACCACAATCTTAATCCCAACAGATGGTCTTGAATTAGTATGCTATTGGACATACACCAGAACAAATAAGACAGCATGGATAACCATAATGACTAGAAAAAGGCAACGTGGAGCACATGCCCTTCTGACAGTTATTTTGTAGTAAAAGTCTTTATGGAAGAAATATAGCACACTATTTTCATTGTTACTACTATAAATAGCCCAGAGTAAGCAGTCATATTTGTGAAATAAATGATTATTAGAAGTAATTTTTAGTGTTTATCAGTCACTTGAGGTCTGTGATACAATAAATTGCTCTTCTCCAAAGCTCTGCTAGATGAAAATCTTTTTTCAACTTTTTCAAATTCTTTTAATATGCTACCACAGTAGCATCTGCATTGTGTTTATTGATTCTAGTATCAGTGCCATCATCTTAATTTCAGTGGTGATGATACTTTGGGGTCCTAGAATCATTTAAAAAGAGACAAGTCTGCTAGGACTTACATATTTCAGAGAATTGTATCTGCATGAAGTCATAGAAATACACACAAAAAAAGGCTGGTAACAAATCAAAGTTATATATTTCGACCAAGATTAAGGCATAGTATAGTTTCACAAGCTTCTCCCTATTTTAGCCACCTCCCACACTGCTGATCTAGAGTAGAAAAAAAAATTACCAACTAACAAGGAAGAAATTAATGACCTTCGTACCTGATTTGAAGAAATTTGTTCTTGAAGATCCTTTCCTTTCTTTCTTTCTTTTTTTCTTTCTTTCTTTCTTTCTTTCTTTCTTTCTTTCTTTCTTTCTTTCTCTCTCTTTCTTCTTTTTGTCAGTAGAAAAGCTTGATATTGTAGAATTTCTAACACCTGCCCCAAAGCTCTGAAATTTCTGGGATTCGTTATCCTTGGACCCAGAATATGACCTAGGCATTCTCTCAACTCCTTCATCAGTAATTAGAGGAATACTGTCTTAGTCCATTTTGTGTTGCTATAAAGGAATACCTAAGGCTGAGTAATCTATAAAGAAAAGAGGTTTATTTGGCTTACAATTCTGCAGTCTATGCAAGAAGCATGACACCAGCATCTGTTTCTGGTGAGGGCCATTGACTGCTTCTACTCATGGCAAAAGGTGAAAGGGGACCAGCGTGTGCAGATCATATGGTAAGAGAGGGAGCAAGAGAGCAGGGAGAGAGGTGTCAGACTCTTTTAAACAATCAGCTCCCCCAGGAACTAATACAGAGAGAACACACTCATTACCGCAAGGATGGCATTAAGTCATTCATAAGGGATCCACCCACATGACCCAAACGTTTCCCATCAGGCCCCACTTCCAACAGTGGGGATGAAATTTCAACACGAGGTTTGGAGGGGGCAAATATGCAAACCACGGCAAACACCAAAACTGTATTGGTCTTATTTGTCAACAAAGGGAAAGATTAAAAGCATTCAAAGACAATAAGAAAATAAAAATTATCATTGGTAATAAAATACAGGACGTGGCATTGCTTAAATGTGGAACAGCGTGACTTCAGTCCCTATTCCCTCACCAAATTCTGATTGAGTTGATCCTTCCACATTCCCTCTACTATTTTTCTATTGTTACTATTATTTAATAAACTTTATGGTTTAGAGCAGTTTCGGGGTACAGCAACACGGACTCAATTATCTTTTATATCGTTTACTCCCTAAGATCTCTTGCTTCATTATTTGTCATTCAATCCCCAGCTTGAATAATTGTGTCACATCTGCAACACACAGTGCCTCATAGGCTACAGTGACAGGCTAAATTCCCGTTATACCAATCTTATGACTATTAATCTCTTTCTCTAAAATGTTTTTTCAATATTAATATTTCTTCTTTCCATGTTGTTTATTCCTGACTAAATGCAATTATTTTAGACCAAAAATAAATCAAGGTGCCATCTGGAAAGTTTTACAATTTTTTTTCTAAGAAATATCTGAAAGTAGATTGATCTAGTCCTATCATAGGTTTGAATGTTCAATATTTTTCTTTAATTATTTTCTTTGGTCAATGGATAGAGCACTTTTAACTTTTTCATGCAGAGCCTACAAATAGAGAAAGATCAGATCTATTTATACCTTGACTAAACCCTGCTTTAAATGGAAAAATATTTCTATTTTTCACTTAGTTCATTTTACTTTCAGATATTAGACAGTGTTATTCTAGATCTTGGTGAATTATTTGATAACCACTGATTGGTATTTAAACTTTTCTTGTATTGGGGACAAACAATAGTGTTAAATCTCTGAACTGGAAGGAAACTTAGAAACCACTTTTATTTAATTCTGCCATTTCACACTTGATAAAATAGAGGACAGATATTAAGACCCACCCAAAGGTCAGATCATTAATCAGTGAGGGACTAAAATTTAGGTCTTTGTGCATCAAAGTGGCCATCTTTCATTATCTCTAAATGCCCTAGAAAACTTTTAGGCCTTTGCGCTATCCAGGCTTGTGCTTCAGCAGGAGAAAAAGGAGGCTGTATGGCTAACAATTTATATTTATAAGTATTTAACTTTAGTGGCAAATGGCTCAGAACAAATCATCATGGGCTAAGTTCCAGCACATTAAAGAGTCTCACCTCTCACTGTGTAAATCTTAGTGCCTGGGCCATTAAAGGCAATGAACACCACCTCTTCGAACCCTGGGTTGAAAAACTTTCTCCTCCAGGTTTGGACAGGTTTATCTGAGTAGCTGGGGATTGTTACAGCTACTTCAGTAACTGACAGCCCATGTTTTTGATCCCTAATCAAAACATAGCCAGTAATATAGGTAGATATCATCATTTGCATGAATATTAAGTTGTAGAAACACAATACCTACTTGGGTTTTCTGGTCAGTGTATTGAGATTTAATAAGAATATCCAAAAAAAGTTTTAAAATAACTCTTCTAAATTTCTGGAATAAAAGTGTTTTAAGAGCATTAAGTAACTTATTATCCCATGTTATATTAAGCCGTTACAATGCTGGTTTACACAACATTGTTCCCAGTTAAGGTAATAGGGTCATCTGTTTTTTTCATTGCATCTAAATTATATAGTTCCTCCTGCACAACAGTTTGTTTCTCCTTCTGCCCTTATAAATTCTATACTAAGGGTAAATTATTCATGGACAAAATTTATAGAAAAGGGGACTTGAGGTGAATTTTTTTTTTCCTATTTGGGGATATGAACAACCTTTTAATAATACTAAATTCTACACAGAAATAAAGTACCTATTATCATTATTCATTGTTTATATCCAGAACTATAGATTTTGAAATCACATATATAATGTTATTTAATGTTGAGTAACTTTTGCTTAATTTTATATTTTCTGTTATTCTAACTGACCAAATTCAGAAATGCCAAATACTAACACAATTTAGTCAGCACTCTGCATGGGTCTTCAGGAAGTGTTGTTTGAAAAAAGATATTTGGGCACCACCTTGTGGGACTTTGTAGAAAGACATAGTGTGAGAGTTTGTCAACTATTGTTAACAGATGAAAAATTTTAATCGTCTGTGATGCTGAACGGGTGGAATATAAGTTGCTTTCTACAGCTTTTTTGGGCAGAAGAATGAGGAGATGAACCAAAGAGTGATTAAAAATACTCTTATATAGGATCAAGAAGCTCTCTAAGTAACATCTGATGAAATCCATAACTCATTCACTTAACTAACATTAACTTAGTTTCTACTATATGTGAGGCACCGGATAGAAAACAGATAGATGCAGTCACTTCAACCCAGTGAAGAAAATAAGCAAGTAAAGAGCAATGGCAAGTTTTACCAAAAAAAAAAAAAAAAAATTAAGTAATCACATATCTAACTCTAGTTGACAACACCATGCTGCAGGGTTTGGGAACAAAATGTACCAGTGTCTGCAACTTACTTTGAAATGCATCATAAAGAAAGAAGATGGGGCTGGGTACGGTGGCTCACGCCTGTAATCCCAGCACTTTGGGAGGCCGAGGGGGGCGGATCACGAGGTCAGGAGATCAAGGCCATCCTGGCCAACATAGTGAAACCCCGTCTCTACTAAAAATACAAAAATTAGCTGGGTGTGGTGGTGCATGCCTGTAATCCCAGCCACTCAGGAGGCTGAGGCAGGAGAATTGCTTGAACCAGTGCGCTGAGATGGCACCACTGCACTCCGGCCTGGCCACAGAGTGAGATCCCATCTAAAAAAAGAAAGAAAAAGAGAAGAAAAGAGATGGGTAGAAGAATGGGTAGATGGGTAGATTATGCAATAGAGCAAATGTGTTCATTGTAAATACAATTGTGAAATCTAGGTGGCAGGTAATGGGTTTGCTGTACAATTCTGTTAACTTTTCTGTATGTTTGACAATTTTCATAACAAAATATTAGGCCAAAAAGAGCAAGAGCAATATAGTGTGATAACACCTATAAAAGAGACCTACACAGAGGGCACCCAGCTCAGACTGTGATATGGAAGTTGGATGTGCAGGAGCAGAGGATAAACAGTGGTTTCTTTTATGCCATGTTAAAGGGTTTAAACTTTATCTTGAAAGCAATGGGAGCCACTGAACAATTTTAAGCAGGGTTGTGACATGATCACACTTTCATGTTAGGAAAATCACTCTGATTGCTGTGTGAATAATGGCAGGAAAACAAGCTTGGAGGCTGAGATCTACTAGGAAACTTACTATGACACCAATGAGAGATAAGGCTCTCAAGTACCAGCAATGAGAATGCAAAGTGAAGAAGTCTAAGAAATATTAAGAAGCAGAATCAAAGAGCTTAGTACCTAATTGGCCTAGGAAAGTGGAAGAAATGAAGGAGAAAGATGGTACCCAGCAGTCTGCCAAAAAGTATTTAATAACTGTCTCTCTGGGGAAAAAAGTGTATTGTACACATATACATACGTAAGTTTATCAGAAATGTTATTGATAAAGAATGTATGGTATAAAATTTTCAAATAATAATAAAATACACAATATTCTCTATTATAAATTCCATATAATTTATGAAATTATAAATTTCAGCAAACTGACTCATACAGATTGCTTTCATTGATTTTCGGCCAAATTCTTATATCCTTAGCCAATCTATGGTTGTAATTGATGAATGAGTGTAGTTCCAACAAGAATGTTGGTTGGCATTTTCCTCTTCTTGAACAAGTAAGACAAAAGTGAAACAAAGAAAAAGGTGGATGTGCATTGAAACTTCATTTGTTTGTCAATGATATAAGCAACTTTGTAGCTGAATAACATAATACTTTTCAAATACTGAAACATTTTTAGTTTTTTTCTTATTCAACTGTTACAGATAAAATACACTTTTGAGTTTAATCTGCATTATTGTTTTCTCCATCACTTTCTTTGGCCTAGACAATAAATAAGACAGTAGTTCAAGCCCTAATTTGTAGCAGATTTCTATTGTGTAAAAAGTCCTACTATGTCAGATTTCAAATTACTAATGTGACATCACTGAACACAGGGTTGGAAAGAGAAACACAAATATATAGCAGCATACCACTATGCAGGATTTCCATCATATAGTTGCCACGGATGCAAACAACTTCAAGTACACACACAATAGTAAGATTTAGTAAATAATTAGGAAGTAATGAGTTTTGAGTATTTATTACTATTGTTTTTAATGTAATTTATTTATTTGTAAGTTAAATATATAATACAACATTTAATAATATCTGTGGTTAACAACTGGCTCAAAAAATTTCTGGAAATTTAGCAGTTGACCCTCACAAAGTGACATGAGCCATCTTCAGCACACCAGAGACTATACCTCACTTCCAGGCTGTGCAGTGCCCTCTTGCCTCTTAAAAGAGTATAGCACACAGGTCTGAGAATTGGTTCTGCCACTTTTTGACGCTGGAACTGTAAGTTCTGAAAGCCTCAGTTTCCACATCCGCAAGTGAAGACTATGAGGAGGAGCCCAATAAAAATAAGGAGAGCAACAGCAGCATCCGAATCAACAACAAAAATAACACCTCTCTCACAGTGTTGTGGTGAGTATCAAAAGAGCTTTATAAACAGTAAAAATCCATAAATGTTCTGTAATTTCAAAAACAACTTCAAAGACAAACTAGTAAAAGAACAGAGATTATAACAAACTATCTCTCAGACCACAGTGCAATCAAACTAGAACTCAGGATTAAGAATCTCACTCAAAACCGCTCAACTACATGGAAACTGAACAACCTGCTCCTGAATGACTACTGGGTACATAACGAAATGAAGGCAGAAATAAAGATGTTCTTTGAAACCAACGAGAACAAAGACACAACATACCAGAATCTCTGGGATGCATTCAAAGCAGTGTGTAGAGGGAAATTCATAGCACTAAATGCCCACAAGAGAAAGCAGGAAAGATCCAAAATTGACACCCTAACATCACAATTAAAAGAACTAGAAAAGCAAGAGCAAACACATTCAAAAGCTAGCAGAAGGCAAGAAATAACTAAAATCAGAGCAGAACTGAAGGAAATAGAGACACAAAAAACCCTTCAAAAAATTAATGAATCCAGGAGATGGTTTTTTGAAAGGATCAACAAAATTGATAGACCTCCAGCAAGACTAATAAAGAAAAAAAGAGAGAAGAATCAAATAGACACAATAAAAAATGATAAAGGGGATATCACCACCAATCCCACAGAAATACAAACTACCATCAGAGAATACTACAAACACCTCTACGCAAATAAACTAGAAAATCTAGCAGAAATGGATAAATTCCTCGACACATACACTCTCTCAAGACTAAACCAGGAAGAAGTTGAATCTCTGAATAGACCAATAACAGGATCTGAAATTGTGGCAATAATCAATAGTTTACCAACCAAAAAGAGTCCAGGACCAGATGCATTCACAGCCGAATTCTACCAGAGGTACAAGGAGGAACTGGTACCATTCCTTCTGAAACTATTCCGATCAATAGAAAAAGAGGGAATCCTCCCTAACTCATTTTATGAGGCCAGCATCATTCTGATACCAAAGACTGGCAGAGACACAACAAAAAAAGAGAATTTTAGACCAATATCCTTGATGAACATTGATGCAAAAATCCTCAATAAAATACTGGCAAACCGAATCCAGCAGCACATCAAAAAGCTTATCCACCATGATCAAGTGGGCTTCATCCCTGGGATGCAAGGCTGGTTCAATATACGCAAATCAATAAATGTAATCCAGCATATAAACAGAGCCAAAGACAAAAACCACATGATTATCTCAATAGATGCAGAAAAAGCCTTTGACAAAATTCAACAATGCTTCATGCTAAAAACTCTCAATAAATTAGGTATTGATGGGACGTATTTCAAAGTAATAAGAGCTATCTATGACAAACCCACAGCCAATATCATACTGAATGGGCAAAAACTGGAAGCATTCCCTTTGAAAACTGGCACAAGACAGGGATGCCCTCTCTCACCACTCCTATTCAACATAGTGTTGGAAGTTCTGGCCAGGGCAATCAGACAGGAGAAGGAAATAAAGGGCATTCATTTAGGAAAAGAGGAAGTCAAATTGTCCCTGTTTGCAGATGACATGATTGTATGTCTAGAAATCCCCATTGTCTCAGCCCAAAATCTCCTTAAGCTGATAAGCAACTTCACCAAAGTCTCAGGATACAAAATCAATGTGCAGAAATCACAAGCATTCTTATACACCAATAACAGACAAACAGAGAGCCAAATCATGAGTGAACTCTCATTCACAATTGCTTCAAAGAGAATGAAATACCTAGGAATCCAACTTACAAGGGATGTGAAGGACCTCTTCGAGGAGAACTACAAACCACTGCTCAAGGAAATAAAAGAGGATACAAACAAATGGAAGAACATTCCATGCTCATGGGTAAGAAGAATCAGTATCATGAAAATGGCCATACTGCCCAAGGTAATTTACAGATTCAATGCCATCCCCATCAAGCTACCAATGCCTTTCTTCACAGAATTGGAAAAAACTACTTTAAAATTCATATGGAACCAAAAAAGAGCCCGCATCGCCAAGTCAATCCTAAGCCAAAAGAACAAAGCTGGAGGCATCACACTACCTGACTTCAAACTATACTACAAGGCTACAGTAACAAAAATAGCATGGTACTGGTACCAAAACAGAGATATAGATCAATGGAACAGAACAGAGCCCTCAGAAATAACGCCGCATGTCTACAACTATCTGATCTTTAACAAACCTGAGAAAAACAAGCAGTGGGGAAAGGATTCCCTACTTAATAAATGGTGCTGGGAAAACTGGCTAGCCATATGTAGAAAGCTGAAACTGGATCCCTTCCTTACACCTTATACAAAAATCAATTCAAGATGGATTAAAGACTTACATGTTAGACCTAAAACCATAAAAACCCTAGAAGAAAACCTAGGCATTACCATTCAGGACATAGGCATGGGCAAGGACTTCATGTCTAAAACACCAAAAGCAATGGCAACAAAAGCCAAAATTGACAAATGGGATCTAATTAAACTAAAGAGCTTCTGCACAGCAAAAGAAACTATCATCAGAGTGAACAGGCAACCTACAAAATGGGAGAAAATTTTCACAACCTACTCATCTGACAAAGGGCTAATATCCAGAATCTACAATGAACTCAAACAGATTTACAAGAAAAAAACAAACAACCCCATCAAAAAGTGGGCGAAGGACATGAACAGACACTTCTCAAAAGAAGACATTTATGCAGCCAAAAAACACATGAAAAAATGCTCATCATCACTGGCCATCAGAGAAATGCAAATCAAAACCACAATGAGATACCATCTCACACCAGTTAGAATGGCAATCATTAAAAAGTCAGGAAACAACAGGTGCTGGAGAGGATGTGGAGAAATAGGAACACTTTTACAATGTTGGTGGGACTGTAAACTAGTTCAACCATTGTGGAAGTCAGTGTGGCGATTCCTCAGGGATCTAGAACTAGAAATACCATTTGACCCAGCCATCCCATTACTGGGTATATACCCAAAGAACTCTAAATCATGCTTCTATAAAGACACATGCACACGTATGTTTATTGCAGCATTATTTACAATAGCAAAGACTTGGAACCAACCCAAATGCCCAACAATGATAGACTGGATTAAGAAAATGTGGCACATATACACCATGGAATACTATGCAGCCATAAAAAATGATGAGTTCATGTCCTTTGTAGGGACATGGATGAAATTGGAAACCATCATTCTCAGTAAACTATCAGAAGAACAAAAAACCAAACACTGCATATTCTCACTCATAGGTGGGAATTGAACAATGAGATCACATGGACACAGGAAGGGGAATATCACACCCTGGGGACTGTGGTGGGGTGGGGGGAGGGGGGAGGGATAGCATTAGGAGATATACCGAATGCTAGATGACAAGTTAGTGGGTGCAGCGCACCAGCATGGCACATGTATACATATGTAACTAACCTGCACAATGTGCACATGTACCCTAAAACTTAAAGTATAATAAAAAAAAAGGGGGGGCAGCAAAGTCAAAAAAAAAAAAAAGACAAACTACACTAGAACAGGTTCATAATATATAGGATCAGTATGCAGAATATATAAGAAAAAGAAAAAAATAGGATATGAAATGGCAGTTTTTTAGAGGGAAATAAGAATGGCTAACAATCATATGAAAAAGTATTTACTCTCATTAGTATTCATGAAAATGCAAACTAAAAGCACTGAGATATCATATGTTTCTCATTAGATTGACAAGTTTAAAGAGTGTAATAAAGGGTTAGCAAGGATGTTGGGAAATGGGACACGTGGTGGGAGGGTGATTTGGTAAAACTGCATTACAGAGCAACTTGGCAATATTTGTTAAAAATAACAGTGTGTATTTTTTTCGCTTCCAGGAATATACCCTGGAGAAATTCTAGCACATTTGTTCAAAAGACATAGACAAGAATGTTTATTCTAATAAAATGTTTGAAACAACCTAAATGTTGATCAGTAGGTTGGATAAATAATTTGGGACGTAACAACATTGATTTATTTATTCAACAAATATATCTTGTAACCTTTATATATCCTTAAAATATAATTTTAAATAGAAAAGAAAGCTATGGAATGATATAAAAATATGATATATTTTCTATAACATTTTAAAACATACAAAATGTTAGCTATTTTACAGATACATCTGTAAAATAGATACATCTATATGTTGTAAATCTGTAACAAACTTTGATAGTAGAAAACTCACCAGTTTTCTGATAGTGGTTGTCACTGGAGAGAGAAAGGGGAATAGGACTGGGACTGGATACAAAGGGGACTTCAACTCTATTTCTAATGATCTGAGAAGAATTTTTTAAAAACCCTGAAACATTTAAATTCTGGGTGGTTGGTATACAGATTTTTGTCATATTACCCTTAATATACATGTTTTTAAATTTTCACAGTAAAAAGTACTTTGAAAACCCTTCAACTCTTCAACCTATTAAGCAATAGTTAAAACAGAGTTGATACCGGGCCAGTTACACAGATTTATCATGTTGGACTCTACTCCTTAGGCCACCAGATCTCATTAATTCTTATTTTCAGCATTTTTCATGGATACTTTAATTTTCCACCAGATCGCCGCTTCACTAACTAGAATCCTTAGCCCCTGCAAAATACTCACTCTCCAAATAGCCCTAGAAATCCCAAGCAGACATCGTATATGTACTCATAAACAAATCATCAGTTACCATTTGACATCATCCATTTCTTTCTGTCCTGTACTTGAAGCTCATCCTATCTCTAGACTCATAGAAAATGGGGCAAATTTCTACTTTTTAATGCTTCTTAACTGGCATGCAGCCCACAAAGATCATTCCTTGCTCTGAATTCTTCCAGCATTATTTATGGTACCATTCATCTAACAACACTTATTGTGTTTTGTACTGAGAAGTGAATATTTTATGTTATATAATAATACTTAAATAATATATATTTCATTAAAGGCAGGAATTTTTTTAAAAATTCTACTTCTTTTACAGTACCCGTAGCAATGTATGCATTCATTCATCAGCAATGGTTGTAAAATGAACAACTATTTTAAATATTATAGCATTGTGTGATTGTCTTCTAAATAACTTTATCTTTCCAAGATTTTGATGACTTAAACTCGCAAAATTCCTCAAAGTATGTCATGGGAACCCTATGCCTCTGCCTTCATTTTTTCATGATACTTCTGCTAGTGTGTAATTTTAGGCATCTCTATATCCCTTAATTCACTGCTACCCATAGGAGGAGGAGTTAGGTGTATCTCATACTTAGTATAAGTATGTCACATGCAACATATGGAACATACTTACACTGAAAAAAAAACTAATTGCTTATCTGAAACGTAATTTAACTTGGCAGCCTATAATTTTTGTGTATGCTAAATCTAGCAACCCTAACACTGACCCATCTCAGTGTTATGATGGGGGGAGATAGTCTAACATGCATTGATCTAACATCCATTAGTTGATTTTTCTTGAACTAGTGGAGTTAATATGTTAAAAGTCCTATGCATTGTGATTTCCTCTTTTCCTCTTTTACTATTCAGAATCCAAGGATGGAAGGCAGCGAGTGACACCCTTTGCAACTGTAATATCCTGATGAGAAACTCCAAATCTAGACATGTGTACAGGTACTTAGAAGCTTGGTTTGAGTTGCAGGTCCAAGGCACATTCAGCTTTATGGAAAACTATGCTGATATTTTGATCCCTATGTTTCTGACCGCTATGTATATTTCTCAATTAACTCCAAACCCAGAAGAAGAATGTTAAGAATAATTATCAGTGTTAACCCCCATCTCCCTGTGGATGTATGTGGATATAGTTAAAAGTGACTACATTTTATTTCATTCTTTACATACTCTCCAATCCCTAACCTCTACCTTGTCAAATACATCCAAAGTAAAGAAAAAATTAGGTCAAAAGGAATAATTTTCAGTAACTAAGATTTTAAAGAGCTTGTAGGAACACGAATGTTAATTTCAGCCACAAGAAAACTTCATGGAGTCAGTGTTTTATTAGAACGAATAATCTTAGCCAATTCGATTTAATCATCAGTGTAGATCTTACTTGTATCCAATAATGTCAAGGCCACTGCTGATACATCAGCATTCTTTATAAGCTATTAAATGGGAGTCTTATTTCCTAGACATTTATATTAAACTTATAAGAAAGGAAAACTCTTAGGCAATAAGACATGTATTTAACAAATACAATTTAGCATTTGTAAACATTAATATAAGGAATCATTTCTAAGTAAACACAGAATGTCTTAGAACTTCAGTCAGACAGATACAATTTAAATGTGTTTGGAGACAAAGTGGAAATGTCAAAGTTTACTAAATTACTAATTTACTCTAAAACTCATGCACCCAAAAAACTAACTTTATTTTCTAAATATGAACTTAGCTTGTTCCAGATAAAACAAAACAAAAACCTTAAGCTGATCACAGGAGATGATTGTCTTCCTAATTAAAATAGTCTCGTCCAGTTAAATTCAGTGTCTTGTGGCTCTTCAATATAGATTCAATAGTTACACTTATTGCATACTTCCAAAGATGCAGTATAACAGACATGTATTTCCTTGGCTGATGTTAAAAAAACAAATATAGATTGAAACTTCAACTTTTAAACCATTAAATAAATAATTACCAAGATGCTGGTAATAATTAACGAAAACTAAGCTGCTTTCTGGAAAGAAGCTTATTTTTGAATCCACTGTACAAACACTCATCACATAGTAATGTTGTTAATAGTCTGAGCACTTGCTTAATTGACACACTATGTGCAAATACTTCTCATGATACATGGTATCATTCCTTTCCCTACCCCAGATTAGAAAAGTGCCTCTTCCTCAAATCTCTCGCTACCTGATAACTGTCAGAATAGGTAGGATGCAATTGACCCTCCATGGAGACGTTTAATGTACAAACTGAAGAAGTATAGGCCTCAGCCCTGTGTCACATCTCACTGTTTATGCAGTTAACATACTTGTGTAGAGTTGAAAAATTATTTTTATTTTTTAGTTTGTATTATATTTATTAAAGTTTAAAATTTTAGTTTAATAAAGTGGCTTGCTCATCCTGATTACAGTTGAATGTTACCATTCTGTCGAGTAGAAGTCCATAGGATGCATCATAAAACAACTTTATTATTCCCCCACCGCTCTTCCTATTGGGGAAGTGGGGCAGGATTTTCCTTGCAACATGGATGAAATCACAGGTAGTGGTCATGAATCTTCGTGTTGGTCTTTGATTAAAAAAATCGCTTCTTTCAAATTTAGTTATAAAAACTCTCTCGTTCCAATAATTTAAATGTTTATCACAGGTAGTAGCCAATATTCTGAGCTTGAAGTTTCTTCTCTGGAATACCACAGTAGGAAAGGGGACATAGTCAACTTTTCCATTTCCCCACTTTGTGCCTCTCTGCCTTCCCCAAACTCATGAATTGCAGTTTCAGGCCCTTCCAGGTAGAAGACAGGAAAGATCTGCTTAGCTGGTCACTGCCATGCTTTGATTTTGGAAGGTATTCAGGTGATCTCTTTCTCACTGCAGAGCTCTTATGCATTCTTTGGAGACTCTGCTTCACCAGGGATTTCTCATCTGAAGTTCTCTTAATCTGGCCTTAATGCAAGATCTCTTCTCCAGCAGGTATCAAATACAATCTTTACCTCACACCGTCTTGTTCCCAGCAGAATACCTCCAACATCTCTCTGCTATGGTCACCTCAGTCCTGGCAGATAGTTCTACAGATTTCTTTAAGCTGACTCTCTTGCCCTTGTAGTCTACATCCCATCCTCAGGGCAAGACTCATATCCTCTATTCTGACAAACTGAGAGTGAAGGTTGTTCCCCACAGGTGCACCTCTCACCTCTTGGCCATTAGAACCAGCCAGCCCCAGTACCTGAGTTTTAAGGCATGGGTCCCAAAGCAGCCCACCCTGTTCCCTACCTACCTCCCTCTTCCAAGATGTACAGATCAAGCTCTCTGTGTGGAACAGCACCTGCCCTTCACCCCCAGATATCTCATAGGGGATTAGGAGTGAGACTCACAGAAAATGAATTTCTCCAAAGAAATCACTTCCAGACTCTTCTGTTCTTTTATATCTCAGAAAGGATTGGATTTTCAGGTTGCAAAATCTTTTCCAGCTCTGCATAGGTAGGTAGCATCTCACTGAGGAATGGAGTATTTACCACCTATTGTTCTGTTCCAGTCTAGTAGAGCTTTAGCAAAAACTACAGGTAACAAATTCTATTTTTAACATCCTGTTACACAAAGAAATATGCTGAGTACGCACACAAATAAATGGTGAAAGAGGCACAAAGAAGTGAAAACAATCGTGCATGGTAGGAATATTTGAATTGTATTACATGTCCTTCAATATTGTTTTAACAGTGATATTTTTTAATTTTCAATTGGAATGAAAGCATGTATGTGTTTGAATAATTTTTCATCGTGCACTCATTTTTTTGATTCCACAACTAATGAGAGAAACAGTGATGATTGTAAAATGTATCCCACCCTCAAGGAATTCACAGTAGAATTCCTTGTAGTTCCTGTAGAACTACAATAATATAATGTAATATAATAGGTAATAGTATTATAATACTCTGTGTGTGTGTGTGTGTGTGTGTGTGTGTGTGTGTGTGTGTGTGTGTGTAAAGAGATGGGGACTAAGGGAGGTACAGCAAAGTGCTAAGGAGTCCAGATGGGGATAGATGCTACTTCTACTTCTAGCTGCAGGAGACTTCAAGGAGGGGCTGGAGGGATGTATCTTGAGGGATGGATAGCATTTGATTTTTCTAAGTCTTGGAGAAGGGCATTCTGGGGGCCTGGGGGGAAGGAACAAAAGCATGTTATAAGGAAAGTGCTATGGAAAAGTAATTGGGAACAATTCAGTGGGACAGCTCTAGTATGAATTAAGAAATCAAGTGGGAAAAAATATGTTGGGCCACAGTAGGTAGGGACAACCTCATGTTGATAACCCTTTAAAAAAATTCCAGATGTTTTTATCCATGTTACATGGAGAGAAATATTCACCATTACATGTAATTTACTAATCTTTAAATAATTATCATACACTTACCTCATTTATACAACACATTTAACATCTATTAATTTAGTAAATGAGATTTCTCTTAAGCACTGTTGCAAACTGAATCCCTCTTCTCAAGTTTAAAGTAGGAGATTCTTGGAAATATTTTTCAAAAAGAGGACAAAATATGCCAATAGAACAATGATTATAAAACTGAATAGTACAAAAGTCATTAAAAGGCTAAAACTTTGGAAGTAAATTTGTGTCCACAACATGCCTGTCCTGATTCTAATTCTGGTTCTCTTTACGCTTCTGGGTTTTTTCCCTCTTTCATTGCTTCCTTGGGTTATGATTATACTTAGCCAAGAAAGTCAGGCTTAGCTTCTCAAACGAGCTGCTAATGTTCCAGGATTTAGAGCATGTGAGTCAAGTCTGTTATCCATCTGAAGGTTTTCCAGTTACACATTGTACCTTACATCTGAAATAGTCCAAATTACTGACTCAGGGCAATCAGATATGCTTTGATTTTTCTGTGACCTAATCTTTTTCTCAAAATGACCCTGGTCCTCAATGCGTTGTCTTCATAGTCTTATAAACATCTACCTCCCAGTTCTTGTTCTGAAAATCTTTTTCTTATTTTACTACCAACAGAAAACTGTTTATATAACTGCTTTGGGTCTAACTATAAGGTTAATCTGATTCATTGAAAATACAACTTTTTTTCTCATCTCTCAACCATTATGACTTGCAACACGGACATTTAAGTCAAGGCTGAGGAGTCTGGATGTTGGTCTATAGGGAATGTTAACCAATGAAAGGCTCTAAGTAAAGGGTCGCTTCAGGTATGCTTCAGAGTAATCAATCTGGCCTCACAGAGGAAAAGGATTAGAGCAAATGAGTAGGAACCAGGGAGCCAGAGGCCAACTGGGGAGACTACCGTCTGGGTGAGGAGTAATTAAGACCTAAAGCAGGGCAATAGCTGTGGGAGCAGAGACATTGGAAGAATGTAGCCACATCATCTGTTTCAAAATCCCAAATGTGATTTACTCAAGTCTTGTTCAATGAGGGGTAGAGATCAGGCAGTAAAATGACTGTGGTTTTACTGTGACTAACGATGCCAATTTGAGAACAATTTTGATAGCTGCTACTTTAGTGACTCAGTGCGCGTTAGAAGAAATGCGCCAAATTACTAACAAAAAAAGCAATGAGCAAGGCAGGAAATGTTTGCATTGCCCGTGTTGCAGTTGTCATGCTAAAACTGCTCCAGTTAATAAGGCATCTGATATGCTGCTTGAATCTTATTTGTGCCTTAACTTTGTGGATATAGGATTATGATGTGTCTATTATGGAATTTAGCATCCTGATCCCTCCAATTATACTCTTAAAATAACATTCATTTTTTTCTTATTAAAAACATTTTTATATTGTAACACATATAACAATTACATTCAAATTTAGAAAACACAGAAAAGTCTAATGAAGAAAATAATGATCACTTTAAAACCTACCACACAGAGAAATCTGTTAAAACTTACCCTTTTAAAATAAGGCTAGGATCAGTATAATTATTTCATCCAGTAATATTTCATTCCTGTAACAGTAAACCGTAGTGCTTTCTCAATCTTTAAATAATTTCCTAAAACGGGTCAACAAGCTAATCCAGCCTGCCACCTGTTTCTGTAAATAAAGTTTTGTTGGCACAGAGCCATGGCTATTTGTTTATGTACTATCCATGGCTGCCTTTGCACTACAAGAGCAAAATTGAATAGTTGTGACAAAGGCAGCATAGCCTGAGGAGCTGGAAATATTTACTATCTGGCTCTTTACAAACAGTTTGCTAACTCCTGCTTTAAAAGATTATTTTAATGACAGCATATAATTAGATCAAAAGGCAGTTCCCTTGGAAAGCGCATGAGCCAGTGGTTAGAAGCACAATGCTGGCGCCAGATTGTCTGGGTTTGTATCCTAGCGCAACCATTTAAGAAATGTATGAGCTTGCCTACCTTATTTCACCTCTCTGTGCCTCAGTTTTCTCATCTGCAAAATAGGAAAAATAAAAGTGTTATCCTCATAAAGTTGTGATGAAGATGTTGTGAGCCCTGTGATGTGCCTCCAGATTTTCCTTTGGTCATTAGTGACTTCTTCCTTCAGCTGTGGAAAGTGCTGCCCGTAGACAGCCCTCAGCTGTCAGCTTTCTTTGGGGACTGCCTTACCCGAGGAAATTGCCTCACTCAAAATCATGCCTCCTCCAAGGGACAGTTCACATTCAATGATACATCCACATAAATGGAATAGTATAAAGGCCTGTGCCCCAGCCCCCAACTCAGGACAACTCTGAAGGACCAGTCCAACTCCAGAGTTACCCATGGGCTGGCAGAGGCCTTTTTTGGCATTGCATAGCTGCTCAATCTCCCCCTCTGCCTAATCTCCCTTCTTCCTCCTCCCATCCTTAGGTGCTGATCCCAACAATACTCCCTAATGAATATGCTACATCCTAGTCTCCATTTTAGAATCTGGTTCCCAGGAAACCTAACGTGAGATAGTATGTTAAATGAGTCTATATTTAAAATCTCTGACACATAGTAGATGCTATATATTTATATAATTTTTTCTTAAATAAACAAATAAATAATCCAGTGGGAAAGAGTGAAATGGAAACACAAGTTCAAGGAGAAAAAAAATAGAACAACGTAAAATTTCCTACAATTGAAGAATAACTTAATCATAAAGTTTTTGTTTAAAAAATTAATTATATAGATCAAGCAGTGGTTATTGGTTGAGACAATCCACATTGACAACTTTGAAATATTCCAGTGTTAATATTTATTTATTTTCAAAAATCTTTTTTAAAAAGGTGTACTTTTCTTTTAAATAGTATGTGTATCTATTTGTGGGATACATGAAATCTTTTGATACAGGCATGCAACATGAAATAATCCAATGCTAATCTTTAAATACAGGGGACAAACATCAATCAGATTCTCATAACATGTTCAGAGTCTACATAAACTGAATTCTGGACCTAGTTGAATACACAAGGGAAAGAGAATGACAGTGTAATTACCAATAATTAAACCAAAGGCATAATTTTCCAAATCACTTTTAGTAAGTGAATAAATTCTGACATTTTAAAAGTCCAAAGCTGCATAAAATTCAAAGCAATCAAACTATTTTTCTACCTGAAATTTTTTTTTGAATTTCTGGTGGGAGGGCAAGATGGCTGACTGGACACAGCCAGGTGGAACAGCTGCCACCAAGGAACCAAGATGACTGGAGCATGTCTAACAGATCCTCAGAGGGAAGTCTCCTAGAGTGGATGGAGGGAAGACACAGAACCTGGGCTGAAGGGGGAAGAAGCTGGGAACCCTGCATGAGGCTACCACACACTGGGACTCGTTCCTGGCCCCAGTGACACCAGGGGAACAGGTGAATTGAACTGGCAAGGAGCAACCCGTTCTTGCCATGGGCCTCTGGAATCCCAGCAGGAGGAGACCCCCTTGACCAGCACAGACACTTGAGTTAGCAGGAAAGGCTGCTTAGAGAAGTGGTAGCGGCAGCACATCAGCTGAGGCAGAGCCTAGAGGGTTTGGTGCAGGAGTATCTGTAGTGGAGCACAGCCAGGAAAGCCCATCTCCCTAGTCTCAACTTGCTCCCATAAGAGACTTTAGCCCTAGGGAAACTGTGAGATCTGAACTCTACAAGGTGATCTTGCCCTTCAAATGGGGCCAGTTTAACCTGAGCACCTCTTGGTCTGCTGGCCTCTCCCAGGGCCCCAGCCTCCCCACACCTGGTTGCAGAGCAGCCTCAGGTGCCCTGGGGGCCCACTTCACAGCTCCTGTACTGGCAGATCATGCCTGGCTGGCAGACAGCTCCAGAGGGGTGGCCCCCATGGCCATGCACCAGCCTGCCTGCTCCCTTTCTACACTGCAGTTTCCCCCAGGCTCACAGCAAGCCCCCACATTGCTTTCCCAGAGCACATGTGCATGAGCAGGTTTTGCCTTCCTTACCCACCAGTGCAGTGTGTGCAAGCTCCCTGCCCTGCTACTGCTGCAGTGAGAATGCACTCCACCCCACCTCCCCACCACCACCACCACCATTGCAGTTGGAGCCTTGGCAGGCATAGAGCCAGCCAGCCAGCCCTACTCCCACCAGTGCCCTGCCCTTGTGCCAACACTGCCCTGGGAGTGAAACTAGGCAGAGAAAACAGTGGATCCTCCCCTGCCCTGAGGGACCACCCTAGCCTGCAGCACACAGAGAACACACACAGACCTGTGCCCACCAGCACCCCACCCCCATGCTAACACCACCACCAGCCTGACTACACAGTTGCCAGCAGTGACCCCCCGACCCCCACCCAGTGGTGCTGCCTCTGCCGCTGTGATGAATGCCCACATGGAGGCAGGCATCCCAGCACCTGTACCCTGCTGCAGCAAACAAGCATATACCTCACTATGCTTCCACTGCCACTGCTGCTGCCATGTGTGAACGAGGATGGATCCCAGTGTTACTGCACCACAAAATGCTTTGGCTAACACCACCCATTAGTGTAGTGAACAGCAATCCGAACCACCTCAGCTCCCCACCCCAACCCCCCATACAGTGGATTCCTAACCTCAAGGATCCAGACAACAAGATCAGGGCCCGATACAAGTCCCCCAGAGAGAGAACACACAGTCCAAGAGTTGAGAGCTTCAGCATTGGCCCCCTAAAATCTTCCAAAAACAAAGCCAGTTGACTGAATCCATCTTATACCACAACCAAACCCTCAAGGTCATCATACTAGATGAAAGAAATAAAAAAACACCCAAAGGTCAGCAACCTCACAGATTGAAGAAACATCAACCCACAAAGATGAGAAAGAACCAAACCAAGAACTCTGACAACTCAAAAAACCACAGTGCCTTCTTTCCTCCAAATGACCACACCACCTCTCCAGCAAGGGTTCTGAACAAGGCTGAGATGGCTGAAATGACAGAAACAGAATTCAGAATATGGATAAGAACAAATACTAGCCTTGAATGTAAATGGCCTCAGTTCCCCAATTAAAAGGCAAAGTGGCAAGCTGGATAAAGAAACAAGATCTATTGGTATGCTGTCTTCAAGAGACCCATCTCACATGCAATGATACCCATAGGCTCAAAATTAAGAAATGGAGAAAAACCTACCAAGCAAATGGAAAACAGAAAAAAATCAGGGGTTGCAATCTCAATTTCAGACAAAACAGACTTTAAACTAACAAGGATCAAAAAAGATAAAGAAGGGGATTACATAATGGTAAAGGGTTCAATTCAACAAGAAGAGCTAACTATGCTAAATATATATGCACCCAATATACGAGCACCCAGATTCATAAAGCAAGTCCACAGAGACCTTCAAAGAGATTTATACTCCCACACAATAATAATGCGAGACTTCAACATCCCACTGACTGTATTAGACAGAGCATTGAGGCAGAAAATTAACAGATATTCAGGACCTGAACTCACCAATAGATCAAATGGACCCGATGGACATCTACAGACCTCTGCATCCAAAAGCAACAGAATATATATTCTTCTCATCACCATATGGCGCATACTCTAAAATTGACCACATAATTGGACACAAAACTCTCCTCAGCAAATGCAAAAGAACTGAAATCATAACAACCACTCTCTTGGACCACAGTGCAATCAAATTAGAAATAAAGACTAAGATATTTTCTCAAAACCATACAGTTACATGGAAATTGAATAACCTACTCCTGAATGACTTTTGGGTAAATACTAAAATTAAGGCAGAAATCAAGAAGTTCTTTGAAACTAGTGAGAAGAAAGATACAATGTACCAGAATCTCTGGGACACAGCTAAGGCAGTGTTAAGAGGAAAATTTATAGCACTAAATGCCTGCATAAAAAAGTTAGAAAGATCTCAATTTAATAGCCTAACATCTACAACTAAAAGAACTAGAGAACCAAGACCAAACTGACCCCAAAGCTAACAGAAGACAAGAAATAACCAAAATCAAAGATGAACTAAAGGAGATTGAGATACAAAAAAAATCCAAAAGATCAATGAATCCAGGAGTTTGTTTTTTAAAAAAATTAACAGAATATACTACTAGCTAGACTAATAAAAAAATAAAAGAGAGAAGATCCAAATAAACACAATTAGAAACAATAAAAGGGGCATTACCATTGACTCCACAGAAATACAAATAACTGTCAGAGAATATTATGAACATCTCTATGTACATAAACTAGAAAATCTAAAAGAAACAGATAAATTCCTGGACACGTACAACCTCCCAAGACTGAGCCAGGAAGAAAGTGAATCCCTGAATAGACCAATAACAAGCTCAGAAATGGAATCAGTGGCTGACTACCAATTAAAAAAATAAAAAAATAAAAGCCCAGGACCAGACAGACTCATAGATGAATTCTACCAGAGCTGGTACAATTCCTACTTGAAAGTATTAAAAAAAACTGAGGCAGAGGAACTCCTCTCTAACTCATTCCATGAGGCTAGCATCATCCTGATATCAAACCCTCGTAGAGACACAACAAAAAAAGAAAACTTCAGGTCAATATCCTTGATGAACCTTGATGCAAAAATCCTCAACAAAATACTGGCAAACCAAATCCAGAAGAACATCGAAAAGCTTATCTACCATGATAAAATAGGTTTTATCTCTGTAATGCAAGGTTGGTTCAACATATGCAAATCAATAAATGTGATTTGTCTCATAAATGGAACTAAAGACAAAAACCACATGATTATCTCAATAGATGCAGAAAAGGCTTTCATTAAAATTCAACACTGCTTCATGTTAAAAAACTCTCAATAAACTAGGTATGGAAGGAACATACTTCAAAATAATAAGAGCCATCTATGACAAACCCACAGCCAACATGATACCGAATGGGCAAAAGCTGGAAGCATTCCCCTTGAAAATTAGCACAAGACAAGATGCCCTCCATCACCACTCCTATTCAACATAGTATTGGAAGTCCTAGCTACAGCAATCAGGCAAGAGAAAGAAAGGGCATCCAAACAGGAAGAGAAGTCAAATTATCCCTGTTTACAGATGACTTGATTCTATATGTAGAAAACCCCATAGTCTTTACACAAAAGTTCCTTCAGCTTATAAATGACTTCAGTAAAGTCTAAGGATACAGAATCAATGTACAAAAATCAATAGCATTTCTATACACCAACAACAGTCAAGCCAAGAGCCAAATCACAAACACAATCTCATTCACAATTACCAAAAAAAAAAAGAATAAAATATCTTTCCTAGGAGAACTACAAAACACTGCTCAAAGAAATCAGAGATGACACAAACAAATGAAAAAAATGTTCCTTGCTCATGGATAGGAAGAATCAATATTGTTAAAATGACCATACTGCCCAAAGCAATTTAGAGATTCAATGTTATTACTATCAAACTACCAATGACATTCTTCCCAGAACTAGAAAAAAACTATTTTAAAATTCATATGGAACCAAAAAAGAGCCTGAATAGCCAAAGCACTCCTGAACAACAAGAGCAAAGCTAAAGGCATCATGCTACCTGACTTCAAACTATACTACAGGGCTACAGTAACCAAAACAGAAAGGTATGGGTACAAAAACAGACACATTGACAAGTGGAACAGAATAGAGAGCCCAAAAATACAGCTGCATACTTACAACCATCTGATCTTCAACAAAGCTGACAAAAATAAGCAATGGGGAAGGGACTCCCTATTCAATAAATGGTGCTGAGATAACTAGCTAGCTATATGCAGAAGATTGAAACTGGACTCCTTCCTTATACCATATACAAAAATTAACTCAAGGTGGATTAAAGACTTAAATGTAAAACCCAAAACCCCTGGAAGACAACCTAGGCAATACTATTCTGGACATAGGAATAGACAAAGATTTCATGACAAAGACACCAAACACAACTGCAATGAAAGCAAACATTGACAAATGAGACCTAATTCAACTAAAGAGCTTCTGTGCAGCAAAAGAAACTATCAACAGAATAAACAGACAACCTGCAGAATGGGAGAAAATTTTGCAAACTATGCAACTGACGAAAGTCTAATATCCAGCATCTATAAGGAACTTAAACAAATTTACAAGCAAAAAACAAAAACCCTATTAAAAAGTGGGCAAAGGACATGAACAGACACTTTTCCAGAGAAGACATACATGTGGCCAACAAGTATATGAAAAAAAAAGCTCAACATTACTGATCATTAGAGAAATGCAAATCAAAACCACAACGAGGTACCATCTCACCCCAGTCAGAATGACTATTATTGAAAAGTCAAAAAATAACAGATGCTGGCAAGGTTGCAGAGAAAAAGGAATGCTTATACACTGTTAGTGAGAATATAATTTAGTTCATCCACGGTGGAAAACAGTGTGGCGACTCCTCAAAGACCTAAAAACAGAACTATCATTTGACCCAGCAATCCCATTACTGGGTATATACCCAAAGGAATATAAATCATTCTATTATAAAGACACATGCACATGTCTGTTTGTTGTGGCACTATTCACAATAACAAAGACATGGAATCAACCTAAGTGGCCATCAATGGTAGACTGGTTAAAAGAAATGTGGTAAATATACACCATGGAATACTATGCAGCCATAAAAAAGAATGAGATCATGTCCCTTGCAGGAACATGGATGGACCTGGAGGCCATTATCCTTAGCAAACTAATGCAGGAACAAAAAACCAAATACCACATGTTCTCATTTATAAGTGGAAGCTAAAAGATGAGAACACATGGACGCATAGAGGGAAACAACAGACATTAGGGCCTACCAGGGGTGGAGGGTGAGACAAGGGAGAGAATCAGGGAAAATAACAGGTACTAGGCTTAATCCCTGAGCAACTAAATAATCTATATAACAAGCCCCCATAACATGAGTTTACCTATATAGCAAACCTGCACATATAACCCTGAACTTAAAATAAAAATTTAAAAAAATCTTCCTTGTCCTATTTAAACATAATTCTTGGTATTGAGGTAAATCTGAATTCACATGATATGCTTTGTCAAATTTTTCCAAAAACCTTTTTTTTTGGAGACAGAGTCTCGCTCTGTTGCCCAGGCTGGAGTGCAGTGGCATAGTCTTGACTCACTGCAACCTCCGCCTCCTGCATTCAAGCGATTTTCCTGCCTCAGCCTCCCAAGTAGCTGGGACTACAAGTGCGCACCACCATGCCTTGCTAATTTTTGTATTTTTAATAGAGACGGGGTTTCACCATGTTGGCCAGACTAGTCCTGAACTTCTGACCTCAGGTGATCCACCTGCCTCAGCCTCTCAAAGTGCTGGGATTACAAGCATGAGCCACCACACCCAGCCCTGTTTTGCTTATAATTTAAAGATTTAAAAAATATTAGAAATCATATACTTGACAACTATGTAAATTTCTTTTGACAATGTTAGGTGTAATCCCAAAATGTATGAAGAAATGCACTGATTTAAAAAATTTATTTGGGGATATGCTAGAAAAGTTTTTGAAGGCCATTATTTTAAGATATCTCTGATCTTCTGATCTTCAACCTTTGTGAAAAGATTACCTAAGCCATGGCACATGTTTACAGGGCTTCATTTCAGCTTGATACCTGCCCAGCCTCCATCTAAAAGCAAAACTTGCTCTCAGGTACAGACTGATTTTGTGCATGTGGAAATAAAAAGAATTGGGATTAGCCAGTCACAGACTTCACAAAATGTTCCAGTACTGTAGTAACTGAATTGCTGCCAGGAGCAGCTGTAAATAAGAAAGAAATTCGCTGTCCTTCAACTGCAATCCTTTTGGTTTTAAAACCACAACAAAAATCCTGTCCTGGATCACCACAACATAAATGAAGAAGCTTAAAAAGAACATCCTGGCCAAGCGCGGTGGCTCACGCCTGTAATCCCAGCACTTTGGGAGGCTGAGGCAGGCAGATCACTTGAGGTCAGGAGTTCGAGACCAGCCTGGCCAACATGGTGAAATCCCATCTCTACTGAAAATATAAAAATTAGCCAGGCATGGTGGCGCATGCCTGTAATCCCAGCTACTCAGGAGGCTGAGGCAGGAGAATCACTTGAACCTGGGAGGCAGTGATTGTGGTGAGTGCTACACCACAGCACTCCAGCCTGGGCGACAGAGCGAGGCTCCATCTCAAAAAAACAACAATAAAAAAATCCTATTAGGAATACAAAAGCTTAAATTAAAAACAAACAAAATACCTAGACTGAACTACAGTGGCCCTAGGATCTATTGTAAAACGCATGTTTAGTAAAGGCAACTAGTGTAATCTCAGACCAGTCTGTCAAGTTCTCTGCTACGGTTTACTGTTTCCAAAGATACAAAGCACTCACTCAACTCAGTAAATATTTTTTGGATACCTATGCAACAGGTGCTAAAGGAAATCCAAAGGTCTATGCTAAAAGATTGCTACCTGCGAGGATCTTGGTTTAGTAGAGAAGGGGAATCAGTTTCCAAAAAGACTGAGAAAAGTGTCACTTATTCCTGTGAGGGGCTTTAGAAGAACTAGTGGCAATATGAAAAAATATATACTTTCACAAACCTTGAGTGGAAAAGAAAGTTGAAAAAGGGACATTAGCTGGAGGAGGATGTAGAATAAATACGTTGTTTTAGGATTTATTCAATACATTCTTATTTACCACGTTTATTAGGTACTGTTTTACATCCTGGTGATTAAGCAGAGAATAAAATAGACAGAGCCCCTCTGTTTTAGCTAGGGAATTGGCTAAGCTGCTCTACCAGGTCCAAACAAACAATGATTTTTTAAAGAACAAAGTTTATTTTCTCTTGCATAATGGTCCAGAAGTCTGTGGTTGATCCAAGGGACGAGGTGCCCCAGCTCCCTGAGATTAGTTTGGGACTTAGGCTAGTGAGAACAGATTTGCCTTCCTTGATAAATGGCTTCCATTTCCAGTCTGTATTTCTTTTTGCCATTTGCCAGACAGCAAGAAGAGGGAAGAGAAAGCGTATAGCAAGCAGCTTTCCTTTTAAGGGACATGATCCAGTTCTACTCACATCTTACAGGACATAACTTTTTGATATAGCCTTACCTTGCTGAAAGGGAGGCCAAGGAATGTCATGTCTAAGTAGGTCACCAAGTGCCCTGCTCAAATTTGAATGTAGAGTTATTTCCTCTTACTATAAAGAAAAAAAAAATACAGAATGAAAACTGGAGATAAGGAGAGGACACAGTCTAGAAGATAACTACAGGAAAGTAAAGAGATGGCGATGTATGTGAAGTTGTGGTGTCATAAAGACAAGAACAAAGGAGCTAATTTATAGGTAGTCAGTGACAAGTGAGCAGAGTCTTGAGTGAAGGGAGAGTATGAGTCATGTAGATTTCTGCATTCCAGACAGAGGGTATAGCTAGTGAAGAAGCCCTGAGGCAAGAGCATGCTTGTCATGTTTAAGGAACAGTGAAGTCACAGGGATAAAAGACAAACCAGAAGAAAGTGATGATATGGAACCAGGTGAATGAGACATGTCAAGAGAGGAAGTAGTCAACAACAACAGAAGTTGCAAGAGTGAAGCTTTGGCCATTGAAACTGGCAGCATGGAGCTCACAGGTGACCTTGACAAGTGGCAGTTTCGTGGCATGGTGGGCATGAAGGACGGAATGGAGTGAATTCAAGGGAGAGAGGGGGAAGTGGAATTACAGAGAGCAAATATGATCCTCTCCTTTGAAGAGAAAATGGGAATAACTTGAGTATGTGTTGAAGGTAAAGAACCAGTAGAAATGGAGAGGTGAAGATACATGGAAGTGAAGTAATTGATGGTGAAAGGTCTCAGAAGAGGAGATATACATGGGGTTCCTCCTCTTACTCTTTGTCACCTAAAAGAAGATAAGAATGGTAGTGAATCAAGATGTTGGAGGAGGGAAGGAGGAAGTAGTGGGAGGTTGTGCAAATTCTAGCTAATAGTTTTAATTTTCTTTTCTGAAGTAGGAGGCAGTGTCATCTCCTGAGTGCAAGCAGAAAAGTTGTCCTCAACTATGTATAGTAGGAGTGGATAAGGAAGAGATTTGTATTGATCTGAGGTTTTGTGTGGGGGTTTGAGGCCAGGGTCAAAACCACTGAGAAGATTGGCAAGATAGTGTTTGAAGTGATGAATACTGTCGTGTCTCCTCTCAGTAATACAGAACTTTCTTCAGCCTACATTCTTCTAATGGCAGGATTGGAAAGGCAATACTTTCCCCAAACTCATCATCTTATCAAAACCATCTGCCACGAAGATCATCAGGACTAAGCTCATTATGCTGTTTACAGCCATCACCACCACAAGCCCAAGACCACCCACTTTTAATCATGAACAGACAAGCAAAGACTGTCAGACATCTGAAGACTGCCTCGAGGTCAGACTCGTGACACCTGAGGCAGCACCATTCACTCAGTTTTGGGAACAAAAAACTTGGAATCCTCTTTCACCGTCATTCACTTGGTCAATCACCAAGCTCTGTTCATCCCACCTTCTAAATATTCCCCACGGCACCCACTTCTCTCCATGCCCACTCTCCGTGCCACTGGTAACCTGCGTTTCTATCATCCCTCATTCTGATACTCTATCCCTCCAGCTCTCTGCGCAAAAACTGATCATACTGGCCGGGCACAGTGGCTCATGCCTGTAATCCCAGCACTTTAGGAGGCCGAGGTAGGCGGATCACGAGGTCAAGAAATGAGACCACCCTCGCCAACATGGTGAAACCCCCATCTCTCCTAAAAATACAAAAAATTACCTGGGCGTGGTGGCGCGCGCCTGTAGTCCCAGCTACTCGAGGTGCTGAGGCAGGAGAATCGCTTGAACCGGGAGGCGGAGGTTGCAGTGACGAGAGATCGCGCCATTGCACTCCAGCCTGGCGATATAGCGAGACTCCGTCTCAAAAAAAACAAAACAAAACAAAAAACTGATCATACCACTTGCCTGATTAAAAACTTTCGATGACTCTAACATTGCCTTTAGGTAAATGCCATCCAAACTCACTAAACTGGTTTCCAACCCGTTTCTGACAGCACCTTAATCTCTCCCCACTTCCTCTGCTCATTCATCCATACCTACTGCCTCCTCACTGCTATGTCCTCTCTCCTCACCCAGCACTTGCTCTTTCCCAGTCCTAGAAGGCTCTTCTCTTCCAGTTCCCACTGCCCTTTTCCCTTTCCTGGCTAATCCCATACTCATCCTTCTTGTCTCAACCTAGTGGTCCTTAAGGAAGCTTTGCTGACCCCCGACACCTAGCGGGCGTCCCTCCTGTGTAGCACTGTGTTAGCCCTACCAAGTTAAGGCTCTCCTTGCCTGTTTCCTGCCGGAACCATGTCTTTTTACTTCACTCCTGTGTCCTCAGCATTCCAGCACAGTGCTGGGTACATAACAGGTGCTCAAGACAAGTTTGTGGAATGACTAATGAGTGAATAAATTATTAACCAAATACCTTGGATCTCCTACTACATCATTTGCAAAAAAAAAAATGTTTAATAGAAATTAAAATGGACCCAGTGAACTAGAGTGTGTGACCCTGCTTAAAAACGACAGAGTGGTTCTGAGAAGCAGTCCCAGCCTAGGAACCCGGGGATCCGGCCTGTGGACCCACGGGCAGGGCCTGCAGGGTGCACCGGCGCTTTCGGGCGGAAGGCGGGGCCTCCCGGCCAGTGACCCCGCCCCGAGGCGCCTCCCGGGCGGGGAAGGGCGGGGCTCGCGCTGGGAAACTCCCCTTCCAAGGCCGAGGCGCCGCTGCGCGTCCTCCAGGCGTGGTGGTGGGGTCGTGGGCCTCAGCCCAGTGGTCCAGGTCACGGGCCGCACCGTCGCGGCCGCCATCTTGCCCGCGTCCGGGCTCCTGCGGCGGGAGGGGCGGTGTCCCGGCCGGAAGCGGCTGTGCGGCGGCCGCGCTGCCACCTCAGGTCAGTGAGCGCGACCCGGTCCGCGTCTCGGCTCTCGGGAGCGCCGCGGCCGCAGCGAGGGGCCGGAGATAGCCTAGTTGAAAGGCCCGGGCGTCTCGGCGGGGAGCGCGTTCCGCGCTGTAGGGTAATCGCGCCGGGCGGCCGGCCGGCTGGCCGGGCCTCAGCGGGAGCCACTGGGGGCTGCGGGCGGCCGTGGGACCTGCGGAGACCTCCTCGGGGCGCAGGGAACACGCTACAGCCTTCGCCGCGGCAGGCTTGTGGAGAGCGGCGTCCCAGCCTTTCCCGGGAGGCTCAGCCAGGTGCCTGGAGCGGGAGAGTCGGACTCAGATTCCTGCTTTACCTAGAATAGCAACGTGCCCTGTTCCCGTTGTACCCTCTTAAATACTATACTTCTTAAACGGCCTGTCTCCCGGTGAGCTCTGTTCTCTTCTCATATGAGTAATGAAAATTAAGAGGATGAATGAAACCTCACACGTGTTGTGGACTTTGCTGAATTGGTTAGCAAATGACTGCTTTTGCAGGCCTTTTGTATATTTTAAGGGAAATTTGGATATGTGCAGTGCATCTCCTCGAAGATGCTGATGGTGGAAATTTCTTGAAACCGCTCTCGTAATTTGCCACGGTAAGAAAAGTAAAAGACAACGTCAAAAAGCATGTGATTGGATACTTTGTACACTTAGTAGTATTGTAATGTGTTGGACTTCACTGTCCAGTAGCCACATGGGATTGAGATGTGCTGTAAGTGTAAAATACACATCGGATTTCCCAGAGTTGGTGCCAAAAAAATGTAAAAATCCTCAATAATTTTTGCATTGATTACATATTGAAGGGATAATGCTGTTGATATGTTGGCTAAATAAAATGTGTTTTTAAATTTAATTCCACCTATTTTTACTTTTTAAATGTGGCTACTAGAAATTTTTAAATCGTATGGCTCACACTGTATTTCTTTTGGACAGTGCTGTTACAAATATTCTGGTGAATGAACACAGAATCAGCATGGCTTTCCTTTGCTGAGAAATCACTGATGGGAAGTGAGACTTGTTAAACTTGAAAGGTGAGGATGTAAATACAAGCTGTAATTATTGCAGACCGCACCCCTTCTACACCTAATTTTTTAATGTCTCCAACATTTGGAGAAAACATTAACTTTCAGGGCTGATTAAGGGAATGGTAGTAATACTAACATCTGTGTGATGTGAAGAGCTCATTTCAGTTGATTGTCACAGCTTTGTGAGATGGAAATGGGATAGATTTTATCTCGGTTTTATGGTTTTGGAGTATTACAAGATTTGTTAGGATCTGAGCTGGGGAGTGGCTGTAGGATTTCTGACTCTAGATTGTTTTCTTTACACCAGATTCTTGGTGATGTATGTTCATGAGCAAGGAACTGTTTATCCTGTATATTAGATGGTGAAAAAAATACACTTCTTAAAAGGGTGGACATAGATGCACCTCTCTATACAGGGCTAGTCTTATGATGTGCAACCTGTGCAGTAGCACAGAGCCCAGCACTTAGAATGGCTAGCACTTAGTTTAATGGCCAGTCTGCTATCACTGTCTTGACATTGTAAATAATTTTTAAATGAGGGGCCCTGCATTTTTATTTTGCACCACGCCCTGCATATTGTGTAGCTGATCCTTTTCTTTGCAGTAATCTAGGATGGAAGTTGAGAGACCTTGGATAAGCACCCAAACATCTGGTCTTCACTTTACTCCTTTGTGAAATTAGAAGATTTAGCTAGTCTTTTTCTCTCAAGTTTTGATTCTGTATGAATTACTGTCATCAGATTTTGTGGATGGCAATATAAGTATTTTAGGTGCATAACATTGGAAGAAATGCTGATATTCTCCGTTGAGAGTCATGTAAATCAAAGTTTTAAATTTTACGCTAAAACTCGTATTTTATGTTTTGTAAGATGGATTTTTCTTTGTGGCATCAAGGTTGCTTACCATAGACCATTGGTATGAAGAGTAGGGTTGTGGAATGAAAGCCTAGATAAAAAGTGTGTTTATTTAAACATTGATTTTTCAATGAGATGGGAAAATGGCCCAGATCTCATGATGTCTCCAATTAAGAGATTTCCTTTGTTTGTGGGGGTATGAGTATGAACCCTTATTTGGCAGTATCTGTTCCTCTTTGCTGTCGTAGCTGCTTCCTGTTACATGAGGTGCCCCTCTTCCTCCTCATTCTTAAATTTTGAAACTCTTTTTAAGGTTGGACTTAATTTTATCACTACAGTGCAGGTTTTTTTTAGACCAGAGACTTCATCGGCTCATGTTTGCTGCTGTGTTCCCAGCTTCATAACCATGCCTAGAACATAGAAGGTGCCCAATCAATAGTCACAGAATAAATGAAAGTATAATAGCAGACATTTAAATCTTGGCTGGAGCCAACCTCTCCTAGGAAGGGTAGAAGTGGAAGCATGAGGAAATAGGTAAAACTTGGAGAAAGCAGTTGTGAGAAGTGTCAGAGGGATCATTCAGCACATGCATTTATTTAACAGACGTTTATTAACTTCCTACTAAGTGCCTAGCACTGTACTGGGGACTAGAGGTACAATGGAACACAAAAAATACTTCACCTGGTCTCATGGAGTGTATAATCCAGTAGAAGAGACAGAGATGGATGATTAAAGGGAAAGAATACTGTTTAATGACAGTGTATGTCTGAGTAACCAGACCTTGACTAGGGAGGGGACGGAGGGTGGTTGACGTCAAGGTTGAGCAGGTATTAACTCGGCCCAGAAGACAGGGAACTGTGCTCTAACCAGAGGAAACATCATTTGCAAAGGTATGGTGATGAGGGAGGAGGGTGTACTCTAGAAAGTGGAAAGGACAGTGTAAAAGGACAGCAAGAATGTTGTGCCACAAGGCCGGTGCAGTAGGCAGAGACCAAAAGCATTTAGGGTTTTGTAGGTTATACTAAGAGCAGCTGGAGACCATTAGAGGGTTTTAAGCAAGGAAGGATAGCCTGGTCAAGATTGTGTTGTAGAAAGATTTTTACTCTGGTATTATATAAAGCAAAATTTCTGAAGGACCGGGGGAAAGATGAATAAAAGAAAAGCCTCCAGCACCACACACCAGATATGTTGTATACCTTAATTTACTGAAATCAGTTTTCAGAGGCTTGAGACTATCCTCTGTGTGGTAGCACTTGGAAGCCTGAGTGAAGAGACAAAGTGATAAATAATTGGGTTGATCTAGGACTGGGGAAAGGCAAACCCAAAGTGGCAAGGAAATGAAGACATTGAGGGTGCTAGTAAGAATACTGAAATGATTGATCTTGGGCTTGAGAAATGCTAAAGAAGGAAATAAAACCAGTATAAGAATTCCTAAATCAGTGATCCCCAACCTTTTTGGCACCAGGGACCGGTTTCATGGAAGACAGTTTTCTCACGGATGAGGGGTGGGGGTGTGGTTTCAGGATGATTCAAGCGCATTACATTTATTGTGCACTTTATTTCTATTTACATTGTACTATACAATGAAATAATTATACAACTCACCGTAATGTAGAATCAGTGGGAGCCCTGAGCTTGTTTTCCTGCAACTGGATGGTCCCATATGGGAGTGATAGCAGACAGTGACAGATCATCAGGCATTAGATTCTCACAAGGAATGCACAACCTAGATCCCTCTCTTGCGCAGTTCACAATAGGGTTTGCACTCCTGTGAGAAACTAATGCTGCTATTGATCTGACAGGAGGTGGAGCTCAGGCAGCAGTGTGTGAGATGAGTGGCTGTAAATAACAGATGACGCTTAGCTCCCTTGCCTGCTGCTCACCTCCTGCTGTGTGGCCTGGTTCCTAACAGGCCAGGGAGCAGAACTGGTCTGCGGCCCTGGGAGTTGGGGACCCCTGGTCTAAACTATATGAGTCTATGAAGTTTTAGACTGGTAATTCCCAACTGAAACTTTTGCAAGATCAAAAAGAAAAGCAATTATGTTTGAGTTGAACTATTTAGTGTATCTTTATTAGGAGTCTATGCCAGGCTCTATATATGGCACTAAGGATAGAGAGGTAAGTGAACCATATCTTTACCTTATGAGAACTGACAACAGAGTTGTACAGATGCCAATTGCAATGAAGATTTTAAGTATGTTCATTCATTTTGAATCTATTACCTTTTGCCAGCCTCAGTTAGAAACAGGCATTTAAATTTTTGTAGGCAACCTTAATTATTGAAACACCATTTTTAACTATAGCTATATTTAGTTTGTGTGCTTCTACTGCTAGAATATTTATTTTTTTCAAGAATTCTACTTTAACACTTATTCAAAGTTTGTAGAAGCGAAAACTGAAAGAGCCTCTAATGATCACTTAATCCACTTTCTCAGAGTGTGGTATGTGTGTACCACTGGTCATAAACAGGATGCTTTGTAGATAAAACACAATCAAGCCTTTTTAATAGTTATATATTTCAGTGTAGGTTAAAAATATATTTAGCATAGCATACCATGATTCATGGACCTTATGAAGAGATTAAAGTCAATTTTCAGATTTTAAAAATGAGTCAGTTTAAAGAAAAATATTAATGGCATAGGTGTTACATGACTGAAGTTTGGGAAATACTAATCTAAACCAGCTCCTACATTGTGTAGATGAGAAAACAAAGGGGTTCCCCCACACACAGTGACTTTTCTGAGGCATATAACTAATATACGGCAGAGCTAGGACTAGAACTCAGGTTTGTTCAGTACATTCCAGTGTTTATTCTGCCATACAAGGCTGATGCTTATTACTAAAGTTGAAGAAACCACTATCTTAGTATGACATTGTACTTTAAATCTCCATTGTTCGTTACGATGACCACATATGGTTATTTATATTAAAATTTGTTAAAATTAAGGTTTAAAATTTGAATTAGTCACATTTCTAGTGCTCAGTAGCTACATGTGGCTAGTCGCTACCATATTGGACAGCAAGAATGTGAAACATTTCTGTCATTGCAGAAAGTTTTATTGGGCAGTGGTGCTTTAAACTATTGCTTAGGAATATGATTCATAAGTTTTCCCCCCTTCAAAGGGATAATACTTATTAATTTGCTTACCACACTGAAGTCGTTATAACTCTGAAGTTAAGCTGAAGGTACTAGTAACAGTGCAATTAAGATAATTGATCATGGGAAATATAGCCAGGATGGGATTCTCAGATTCCTACCAGCTCATTTTATTGGAAGTAGTGGTTCTTTCTCCTTTTTTTCCAATAAATATTTTCTTGAATTCATAGCAGATAGAGAGAAGAAATACAAATATATTGAAAAAGAGGGTTCTTGAATAGAGAATTTTCTGACTTTCTGAATAGTTTATTCAACGTAAGAATTATATTTTGTTGATATTTTAAAACTTTTTATTTTTAAACATTTTCAGTGAATGGACCTGAGTGGACCCTTTCTTTGATCACATCAGTAAACATGAGCGGTACCAAACCTGATATTTTATGGGCACCACACCAGGTTGATAGATTTGTTGTGTGTGACTCAGAACTAAGTCTTTATCACGTGGAATCTACTGTGAATTCAGAACTCAAAGCTGGATCTTTACGTTTATCTGAAGACTCTGCAGCTACATTACTGTCAATAAATTCAGATACACCCTATATGAAATGTGTTGCCTGGTATCTTAATTATGATCCTGAATGTCTGCTGGCAGTTGGACAAGCAAATGGTCGAGTTGTACTTACAAGCCTTGGTCAAGATCATAACTCAAAGTTCAAAGATTTGATAGGAAAAGAGTTTGTTCCAAAACATGCACGACAATGTAATACCCTTGCCTGGAATCCACTGGATAGTAACTGGCTAGCTGCTGGTTTAGATAAGCACAGAGCTGACTTTTCAGTGCTAATATGGGATATATGCAGCAAATATACTCCTGATATAGTTCCCATGGAAAAAGTGAAACTTTCAGCAGGTGAAACTGAAACAACATTATTAGTAACAAAACCACTTTATGAGTTAGGACAGAATGATGCTTGTCTTTCTCTTTGTTGGCTTCCACGAGACCAGAAACTTCTCCTTGCTGGTATGCATCGTAACCTAGCTATATTTGATCTTCGGAACACAAGCCAAAAGATGTTCGTAAATACAAAAGCTGTTCAGGGTGTGACGGTAGACCCATATTTCCACGATCGTGTTGCTTCCTTCTATGAAGGTCAGGTTGCAATATGGGATCTTAGAAAATTTGAGAAGCCAGTTTTGACATTGACTGAGCAACCAAAACCCTTAACAAAAGTAGCATGGTGTCCCACTAGGACTGGTCTACTTGCCACTTTAACAAGGGATAGTAATATTATTAGATTGTATGATATGCAGCATACACCCACTCCCATTGGGGATGAAACTGAACCCACAATAATTGAAAGAAGTGTGCAACCTTGTGACAATTACATTGCTTCCTTTGCATGGCATCCAACAAGTCAAAATCGAATGATAGTTGTAACTCCCAACCGAACAATGTCAGACTTCACTGTTTTTGAAAGGATATCTCTTGCCTGGAGCCCAATTACATCTTTAATGTGGGCTTGTGGTCGTCATTTATATGAATGTACGGAAGAAGAAAATGATAATTCTTTAGAAAAAGATATAGCAACGAAGATGCGTCTTCGGGCTTTATCAAGGTATGGACTTGATACAGAGCAGGTGTGGAGGAACCACATTTTAGCTGGAAATGAAGATCCACAGCTCAAGTCACTCTGGTATACTCTGCACTATATCCTTTTCATTGTGAATTTTGTGAGGTGAATCAGGTAGAAATGTTCCTGAAGTTTGCCAAAAGGTCAGTCTGTAAATATGCTGAATGTTTTATATACAAATACAAGTTACATAATACTAACATTATAAAGTAAAATTGTTCTAAACTTTCGAACTTGAAATACTGCTTTGTAGATTGTGTAGGAGGAAGAAAAGTGTATCTCTGCAATAGAGTCGAACCACCTTATTTACACTGATACTTATTATGAATTGGCTCCAAATCAAAATAAATTTAGCTTTGAAATATATTGTCATGCATCACTAGTATTTCCTATGCATTTAAATACTTATGAAGCAATACACAGAAGATATGGATCAGAAATCTCCAGGCAACAAAGGATCATTGGTTTATGCAGGAATTAAATCAATTGTAAAGTCATCATTGGGTAAGAAAATTCTATTTCATTTTCTCCAATATGTTTATAACTTTTGTACTTTTATTTTGCCCCCTGTCACTTGGCAGAAATTACCTAGTTATTTCAGGAACATGTACATAATTTTTTTTTGTTTTCTGATTGGATATTTCAGTGTATTGTTGAGTTAAATGCATACTTGTATTTATATCCAAAACCCTTTTTGCAGGGAGTCTTAATTCTCTGAAGTGATGTTGATCTTCTTAAATCTATTCACACATTTATTCAATGTTATTTTTTTGAAAACCCACTTTGAGAGGTTTTACACTAGACAATTTATAGATTACTGATTGTTAGTTCAGGTTTTATCACAACATTTTGCTTCTTAAAAACTAAAAAGATCTCTAATTGAAGGAGATCCCTTTTTATTTTGCTCCTCAAATACTTTCATTGAGCCATCTAACAGCAAGGAGTATGATATGAAATATGGCCTAACCTGGAGGAATTACACCCGATATAGTCCTTGGTTAATTAGTGAATGAATTAATTAACGTGTGAGTTAATGTAGGATTGAAAATTGGTATGGTAAACTATTAAAGAATAAAAGTGACAAAAACCAAGCTTTTTTTTTTTTCTGACTGCTTTAAACAGTTGTTCCTATTCTTTTACTGGAATTGAATAATGGGTTATATTAGAATTGCAGGTTGAGTATACCTTATCCAAAATGGCTTGGGACCAAAAATGTTTCAGATATTTTCAGATTTTGAAATATTTGCGTTATATACTTAGAGATTGACCATCCCTATTCTGAAATCCAAAATGCTCCGATGAGCATTTCCTTTGAATATCATCTCAGCACTTAGAAAGTTTCGGATTTTGAAGCCTTTTGGATTTCAGTTTTCAGATTTGGGATGCTCACCCTGTATCTCTGTGATCTAGGATTCGTTCTCTAGCTTTTGGTAAGTCAAATTTGGGCCCAAGTCAAGCTGTTAGAAAAGTAGTTAACATTATTTAGTCAAAGAGCAGTAATAGAAGTAGTAAATCCAATTTGATTTTTTACGGAGCTTGTATCAATACCATACAAACAAAATACAAAATAATAAAATATTTTAGAGTTGGTTAAGTGTTTTAATTAAACTGTTACATTATAGTGTTTTTTTAAGGTCTTTCAAATTACTTTGGTTCACTTTACTGAAAGATGCAGTAGACTACTTACTGATCAGTTTGATTTTATTGTTTTTGTATTAGCCCTCCACCAAAAAAAGTAACCTTTATTATAAATAGTAAAATGAATAAGTTTAGTTAGAAGCTGCTGTTTTTATTAACATAGGTAAAAGGGCACACATACTGTTTTACTCCCACAAATGAACCTGGTACCATGGTTCATGATTTTAGAGCCATTGCCTATTGCTACAAAGAATTAAACACCAAGTTTATAGAATTCATAGTGTTTTAGCTATATAGTACATCAGGCCACACTGCACTCAATTATTTAGAGGTTGGTTATTGTGTTTTTTGTATTTTGATATATTTTAAGGAAAAGCCAGCATCTGAGGAAAAGCAAAAGGGGAAAATGTAATATGTTTATGTTTCTGGTGCACTAGAGACAAACTGAGTATCCCACCCCTGTGTCAAAATAGTCTCTACCCAGACTAAAGAAACACTACTGTTGGAAAGATTTCCTCATTCACCATTCTCTCATTGCTAGGTTTTCAGCTTTTTGTTTTGTTTGGTATAGATATTTTTGTTTCTACTACCCAAAGGTGAAAAGTAGAGAAATACTGTCAAATATGCCACTCTTAGATTTCAGTCTTCTGTTTTATTTGGCCATACCTTTTCCTCTAATTGTATCTCTAATAATCAACACATGGTAAGTCAACACATTGAGCCATCTTGTCCACAGTAACCTAATACACAAGTTTATTAGAGCATACAGCTAAATTTTAATTTTGGTAACAAATAGTATATATATAAGTGCTTGCTATGAATTAGTTGCTTTTCCCATGTTACTTTAATTTTTACAACTACAATATAAAGTAAGCTCATTCATTCAGTAAGTATTTATTACATGCATACTATATGCCAGGAGTTATCCTAGGAACTAGAGACATAACTCTCAAGAAGATACATAAATCTCTTCCCTCATGGAGATTGAGCAGGATCAGTGTCATCCCTGCTCTTGAGGAGTTTATATTCTAGTTTAGAATGTAGACAAGTAAGCTGGCAGTTATAACACAGGGAAGAACAGACAGTTAATTACAGGAAGGACTCCTAATCTGGTTGCAGGGATTAGAGGTTTCTCAGAGGAGGTACAGTTAAAGACAAGGTCCAGACAGGGAGCAGCATGTGCAGTGGACCCAGAGGGTAGAGAGCATAGCACATTATTATGGCTGAAACAGAGCATGAGAGGGGAAGTGAGGAAAGAATGGAGGCTAGAAAGGTAAGCAATGGGCTAACTCAAGAAAGACTTAGAAATCATGTTAAGAATTTAGGGAGATTCATCTTGTAAGACGGGGAAACAGATGGATTTGTGACAGATTTGTGTTTTAAAAGGATCAAGATTGATAGTAGGGATATCAGATAGAAGCCTGCTGCAAGGAGGCAAGACGTGATGCTATCCTTACCAAGGTTAGTAGCAGAGGAGCTAGAGAAATGTGGATACATTAGAGAATAGGACAAAATTTAATGATTAATTAGATAAAGGGGTGGAGAAGATGGAAAAGTCAAAGGTAGCACACATATATTTAGTTTGGGAAACTAGTTAATTTTAAGTATGTTAATTAGGAATAACACAGGAAGAGTATTTGGGTTTATTTTGGAGCAAGTTGAAATCAAGATGCTTAGGTAGAGATGTCCATTGGGCAATAGGATATCAGTTCAAAGCCCAGGGGAGGAATATAATGTATGTCAGAAATAAATGATATTTGATAGAGTAAATGGAATTGTTTGGAGTAAGAAAGAGATGGCTTAAAGGAGACTGAGGCAGATTGTCGAGAGATGTAGGAGAAAGATCTATATGACAAAAACCGCAATCACTTTTATACCAACCTAGTATACATTCATGTGGAAGAGAGGTCAGTTGTCCGGTGCTCCATGCTTCAGATCCAGCCAAATAAGAACTAAAAAGGACTCACTGAATTTAGGACTAGGAGAAGGTCTTTCACTGGCGGTATGGATAGCAAATTGCAGTTATGTTAGAAATTCAGAGTGGGTTGAGGAAATGAAGTAATCAATTATACTTTTTTCAAGGAATTTGACTATATAAAGGAGGACAAAAAGATACCCAGTAGGAGGAGACAAATCTGGAGCCGGGAGCTTTGTGTTGCTTTATTTCTGTTTTCAACATGGGATTAATTTAAACATGTTAAATGCTAATTGAAGGAAGCCCATAGAAAGAGGTTAAAGATGCAGAGAGAAGGGAGTGAAGTGAAGTTCCTAGAAATGGGAGGGAATGGGATCCAGAGCACAGGTTTCTTTAGCTTTAGATACAAGGGTGCACACCTCCACATTTGCCAGAGGAAAGGGGAAAAGGATGCTGTATGCAGGATGTTTAAGTTTCAATAACCAGAGGCTGAGGGATTTCCCATTTTATGGCTCCTGTTGAGAAGGAGCAGAGAGGTTGTAGGAAGAGGATATGGAGAAGAGGAGAGAGAGCTCTCTTGAGAAATATGGGAGGATTACTGGGTAACATTATTTTACCAGAAGGCAGAATAAAAGTCAGTAGGGCAAGATAATTAAATATATTGGCAAGAGAGTGATTCACTTGACCCTTGGGATCTTATTTGGATAGAGATGAAAATGAAGACAGGATAAGACTGATAAGTAGAAATAATAGTGGTGAAGACACTGCGAGGTTGTGAAAAATATAAGGAAGTGAGATTTTTGGAAGGCTACGTGGTTGTGGTTAGAAAGTAGGTCTTTTGGAGGAGGACAGTTTCAAGTGTGGCTGTGAAAGGAGTAGCTAAAGTCTTGGAGGTGTAGACCACTGGAGATAAGGAAGCAAAGGAACTGAGAGGCTAGTTTATTGAATGGGCTAAGTGCTTAGATCAACCAGGATGAGAAGAATGCATGCTCTGAGGGAATCTCTTCTACAGACCTGTATAGCAAGTTCACAGTGTTATTAGTAGGTATAATTCCTTCCTTTTAAGATGGCAGAAAGTTGTATAAAAAATATTGGCCTGCTTTAATCCATCATGAAAATAATATTTTTCATGCTTAAAGAGTAAACTCTACAGTTCCGGCTACTCAGGAGGTTGAGGTAGGAGGATCGCTTGGGCCCAGGAGTTTGAAACCAGTCTGGGTTACATAGAGACCCTGTCTCTCTTTTTTTTAAAACAAACAAACAAAAAGGTAAAATCTAATCTAGAGAACTGAGAATTTGTCTATGCAAAATGACTTCAAGGGGCAAAATAGCTAGGATTTCTTATAAACTGGATAATTGTATTGCTTAGTTACTACATAGATATTAAAATGAAACAAATTAGTAGCTACAAAGAGCATAGTGTCTGATTGCTGATTTGAAAGAAATGTTTAAATCCTAATTTTTTTTTTTTTTTGGAGACAGAGTCTCTCTCTCTGTCACCCAGGCTGGAGGGCAGTGACACAATCTTGGCTCACTGCAACTTCCACCTCCTGGGTTCAAGTGATTTTCGTGCCTCAGCCTCCTGAGTAGCTGGGATTACAGACGCATGCCATTACACCTGGCTAATTTTTGTATTTTTTGTAGAGACAGGGTTTTGCCACATTGGCCGGGCTGGTCTCAAACTCCTAACCTCAAGTGATCTGCCTGCCTCAGTCTCCCAAAGTGCTGGGATTACAGGCATGAGCCGTCGTGCCTGGCCTAAATCCTGATTTTTAATGTTTAAATAAACTTGTTTTCCTTGCAGCCATCAGTAAAACGTTTTCTGTTATTTATGTATAGGACAGTCTCAAATTTAGGAGATAAAATTTTGTTACTTTAGTGTTACATAACATGCATAAATATATTTTACTTCGTTTTCAGAGATAAATTAAAAATTTATATGTATGTTAAACTCATAAGTTAAAACCCATGCTGACATCATATTGCTTATTTGATAATTCTGATAACTGTAGCATAGTTATCAATAAAAAGATCTCTAAGCAGAAAAAATATGTGATACAATAACCATGTTCTTAACATGCAGGACATATTAATATTTCCACCTCCTAGCAGTGACCTCTTTGAATTCATTTTCAGTCATCTACTGCATAATGACGTTTCTGTTAACAATCGACTGCATATATAATGATGGCCCCATAAGATTTAATACTGTATTTTAACTTTACCTTTTCTGTGTTTAGGTACTCAAATACTTACCATTGTGTTAGAGTTGCCTGCAGTATTCAGTACAGTAACTTGCTATAAAGCAGAGGTGTCCAATCTTGTCTTCCCTGGGCCACAATGGAAGAATTGTCTTGGGCCACACATAAAATACACTAACGATAGCTGATGAGCTAAAAAATAAAAAAGTTCTTAAAAAATCCCCCCAAAATCTCATAATGTTTTAAGAAAGTTTACAAATTTGTGTTGGGCTGCATTCAGAGCTGTCCTGGACTGTGGGTTAGACAAGCTTGCTTTATAGCCTAGGAGCAACAGGCCCATGTAGCCCAGGTGTGTAGTGGGCTATGCCATCTAGGTTTGTGTAAGTACACTGTGATGTTCATACAACAACGAAATTGCCTAATGACACATTTCTCAGAAGGTATCCCTACTGTTAATCAACTCATGACTGGATTGTTCTCTATTCTGTTCCATGACATGATTTCTATGAAATAAAAACTCTTTAAGAAATTAGAATATTATTATATTATTAAGCTGTAAGGAACCATTTGAAAAATAAATTGCTGATTTTTGCTCACCTGTTTTAAAATTGTATTATCACTGAATACCAGCTTTAAATCCAAAATTTATAGGAGAGATATGAAAATACACACCTTATAATACATCTCAGCCTCTACCTGAAATTAAATGACTGCATTCTGCCCTGACAATTTAAATTTGTTATTTAGAGTGAATGTTTTAATTTTTTTAATAAGTGTTTTATTAACTTTTATCATTAATCATTAAAAGTTTTCACATTATAGTCCTTAAAAATCCACTTTCATAAGCTAAAAGTGATTTTGTCTTTGGGCTGACTCCCCTCATGGTTGCAAATAAAGTAGCATGCTGCTTCTTTTTAGTGGGTAGGAAGTGCTGTTAAAGTAAGAAAACTTTTTGGAAGTTTCCTCTTAACTCCTTGACCTGAATTGGCAATAGTTTCCAATAGTCAGGGTAAAAATAAGTAACTTCAAGTGGAATTATTTAACTATTTTTTGTATTTCCAAAATTTTACAAATAACACATCTTGAAACTTTTTCATAAAGCAATCGGATATAATTTAAAATATGTACTAACATGCATAATATTTTAGACTTGCCACAGCCTAAAATCAGATAATCACACAAGGTTTTTAAAAGTATGAGTTAGGTATAAAAGAGAGTTTAGACCTTTGACTAGGTACTATTTTACCTTTTTTTTTTTTTTTTTTTTTTGTTAAAGAGACAGAATCTCACTCTGTCACCCAGGCTGGTGCAATCTCGGCTCACTGCAACCTCTGCCTCCCAGGTTTAAGTGATTCTCCTGCCTCAGCCTCCCGAGAAGCTGGGACTACAGGTGCACACCACCACACCCGGCTAATTTTTGTATTTTTGGTAGAGACCGGGTTTCGCCATGTTGGCCGGGCTATTCTCGAATTCCCGACCTCAGGTGATCCGCCCACCTCGTCCTCCCAAAGTGCTGGGATTACAGGCATGAGCCACGGTGCCCAGCCTAAAATTTTTCTTAAAAATCATTTAGTCTGAATACTTGAAAAGAGTAAAAATAGGCTGGGCACGGTGGCTCATGCCTGTAATCCCAGCACTTTGGGAGGCTGAGGTGGGTGGATCACCTGAGGTCAGGACTTCGAGACCAGCCTGGCCAACATGGCGAAACCTGGTCTCTGCTAAAAATACAAAAATTAGCCGGGTGTGGTGGTGTGCACCTGTTGAGGCAGGAGAATCGCTTGAACCTGGGAGGCGGAGGTTGCAGTGAGCTGAGATGGTGTGCCATTGCACTCCAGCCTGGGTGACAGAGCAAGACTCCATCTCAAAAAAAGAAAAGAAAAATTTTATATGTGTAATTTAACTTGCAAATGACAATTAAGTTTTTAATATTTTCTTATTTTTGCTTGTGTTTGTTTATGCCTTTAATTCCTTGACCAGAATGACTATAGCTAAATTAACTTTGGTAGTGTATTTTCATTCATTTACTATCTCGTCATTTCCGTGGGTCAGGAGTCTGGGCACACCTTAGCTGGGTCCTCTGTGGAGAGTCTCAAAAAGGCTAACCAGAAGGCATCAGCCAAGTTGTATTTATTTTTAGAGGTCGGAGTGCTCTTCCAGGTTCGTGGAGTTGTTGGCAGAATTCAGTTCCTTGCAACTGTAGGACTGAGGTAGCCATTTTCTTGCGGGCTAATGGCCAGAGGTTGCTCTCAGCTCCTTAGAGGCTATTCACAGTTCCTTGCCCCGTGGCCTTCTCACAGACCCTCTCAGAGCACAGCAGCCTTTACATCTTCAAGATCATCAGCAGGAGATCTGTCTCCTGCTGCTTCTCTCTTACCTCAAAGGACTTACTTAATTAGGTCAGGCCCACACAGGATAATCTTCCCTTGATTCACTCAGTGAAGTGAGTAAGGGCCTTAATTATATCTGCAAAATGCTTTCACCTCTGCTGTATTCTGTTATCTCGAGACAAGTTACAGATTCTACCTGTACGCAAGGGGAGGGGTTTACACAAGAGTGTGGTTGGCGGGGCGGGAGGGCGGGCCAGGACAGGAATGCAGCCGTTTTTAACAGTTCTGCCTACAACCAACAGGTTGAATGAGGAATTCTAGAAACTATCTGCTGTTGATCTAGTTATTTACAAATGTATAATTGCAGTATTATATGTAAATATATAAATATATAATTACTGTAAATTACAAAGGTAAATTACTACAAAAAATAAAAAGTTGGTAATGTTGGACATTCATGTTGCCTAATTCATAATTTAGTTTATTCTGAAAATCCTTTTTGTTAAAAAACATAATTATATAATGACAATTTTGGTGGTAAAACTTTCTAGAACATTTAAGAATTTGTTATTATAGTTCTTAAGTGTCATCTTTATTCGTTTTGACTTTGGCACTAAGTATCATCCTAAGTGAAATTACCATGTCATTAGGATCAACTGCCTTGATTGCAGTATAAATAATGCTACGTGAAGGCAAGGGTTTGTTCTGAAAAAAGAATGAGAAATGAAGTTTTCTGATTTAGTAAGGGGAAAAATAGCCCTCAAGTTAGTCCCATTATATTTTAAAGTTATTACTTACCTTAAACTTTCAAAGTACTTTGAAGTCTGTAATCTTGTTTTTTAATGTACAGAGAGAGAAGGAAGAAAGCAAGATCACTTCTACTGGATTTCAGACAGTAGGGATACCTTGTGAATAAAACAGACAAGACACCTGCCCTTTTGGAGCTTATGTGCTACTGGGAGAAGAGATAAGACTGAAAAATAAATTAACAAATGGGAGCACATATTAAGTGCTAAAGGAAATAGAGGAAACAATGGGTGGTGAGTTAGATAATAACAGGTATATCTATTTTAGATTAGGTGGCCAGGCAGTAACTCAGTTTAGTCCATCTGAGCATTTGCTCTTATTTCAGTAGTTCTTTGCTAACTCAAGGAGCTACTGTACTTAAAAACATGCAAAATATGTTGTATTTGTGGCATATTTCATATTTACACTATCATAAAATTATGGCCGAGAAGTTAAATATTCTAAATGTGTCAACATAGTTCTCTGTAAAACTGACTTATTTTCCAAATATATTTTGAAATAAAACAATATAAAAATGTTTTCTGTTTTTAGGAATGGTGGAAAGCAGCAGACATAATTGGAGTGGGTTGGATAAGCAAAGTGATATTCAAAATTTAAATGAAGAGAGACTCTTAGCTTTACAGCTTTGTGGGTGGATAAAGAAAGGAACGGATGTAGACGTGGGGCCATTTTTGAACTCCCTTGTACAAGAAGGGGAATGGGAAAGAGCTGCTGCTGTGGCATTGTTCAACTTGGATATTCGCCGAGCAATCCAAATCCTGAATGAAGGGGCATCTTCCGAAAAAGGTATTAGGTTATAAACTAAGATATTAGTTATAATCTAAGATGTTAGCAGTTCATAGAATCTTTTAAAGAAAAGAGGCTAATAATTTTCAAATATCTAATCACTTAAAATTTTCATTTAATTTTTGTTGGAGGAGAAAATTAACACAGCAGTATATCTATAACAGTAAATACTTAGCTCATCTCTTATGCCTTGGTTTAGGGCTGTAAAAAAGATGTGTCTTAAATGTTAGTATAATATAAGGAGTGCTCAAGTGTGTTCATTTTCAATGTTTTCTCTTAAAGATAGTTCACATAACATTTTTAAAAATATATTTCCTTAAAGATTAGGACTACTTTAGCCTACAAGTATTTTTATGATCCATATTTGAGTGTTTTAGTTTATACTTTCTTTGGGATGGTTATTGTTTGACCTTTAAGAAACTCTGAATGACACTTTTATTTAGGCTAATACAAATTCTTATAAAAAGCATACTTTGATCTTCAAAAATGCTTCTTGAGTCTGGCGATTAAAATACAGTTTTCATTTAGTATTTTTTAAAAAGAAAGAAATAAGGTAAGGTTTTTTTACTCTGGCATTTTGCCAGAGGATCCTCAGAAAAACAAATCCTAATACAAAACCTCAGAGGTTTTTTTCTTATCAGGAATATTTCACTTGGAAATAACTAAAATATATATAGCTATTGGTCTTTAGTACACCTAAAAAATAATTTTTGAATATTCAGAATGCTGAATCCTTACTTGCTGGTCCATTTTGAAACCATTATAGTTTAGCTGTAGCATAGCGAAAAACATGAAATTCACTGTAATTTTTTTTGTAGTCTAAAAGTTAAAAAAGTTAATGTTTTGCTCAGATTGGCATCTTTTCCTTCACCTTTGCTCTAACAAAAGTCTTCCTCATTTAAGAGTGAGATAGAAAATAGGTGATGATGGAAAAAAGAATTGATATTTAAAGCCATTTCTAATTATAATTTTGCTATAACTTGAAAGGGTGATACTTTCCTATCTTGTGTACCTGGAAAATTTGGTGGTCGATTTAAACACCCATACTAACAATAGGGAAAATGTATCTTTCCAGTGATTTTAAGGACTGAAGAGAAGACTTCTCTGAGTCAAACATTCTTTTCCATTTAGAAGTAAATTGTTCTATACAAAATCCAAAGATACTTCTTTGCTATTTTTATTTTTATTTTAAAAGACCTTAAATCTAATGTATTAGGCAAAGGAAGCAAGCCCAAAGTAACTTGGGAAAATGTTTATAGAAATGAGGAATATAAAGCTGTTAAGAACATAAAGTGGGAAACACTGCTTTATTTGGAAAAGAAAGAAAAAGATTAGAATCAAGAAATAGATTTAAAAAACTTATATAATAAGTGTGGAAAATACTTAAAAGTGAAAGTTACAGGAAAATTCAGTTTTTTCTTTTGAAGCTGAACTTAGGTTAGAAGACTAGGCAGCCATCCTGCTGAAGGCAAAGTTAGCAGCTTATCAGCATGCATCTAAACTGCTAAGAACAAATGTTTAAAAGACTATTGGTAACAAATGCTTTGTTGCAAATGGGTCTAAATGCAGTTCTGTGGTAATTCTTATAGTTCATTTTGTCCTGGAAAAATTGTAAGTGTAATACTGTAATTAAAGTATTGAAATATTACTTTCTGCACTTTGCATTGACACTTATATACATAAGTATCTGCATTATATATTTAGGAATAGGAAAATAAAATGATTTTGAATATTGCAGTCTTGAGATGCAATATTTACTATAAGTGTTTTTGAAATACCTTTACATTAATAAACTTGTTAAAGTTGACAGTGATTCTGGTAGGATGACTTCACTTTTCTTCATTTAGTAAGCAATAACGTACATATATGGGAACATACACAGGAATAACTTATATAAGACCCTGCCTGGATTGAGAACTTGAAAATTAAAAGATCTGCTTTCCTGCACAGAGTTTGCACACATGGGCATGAGTTTTATAAGGGTAGAAATGTTTTGCTTATTGTCTTTGCCAAATTTTCCAGTCTGAATCAAAACCCAACCCCCCCCCTTTTTTTTTTTCAAGAGTAAAGTGCAACTTTATTAAGAAAGTAAAGGAATAAAAGAATGGCTACTCCATAGGCAGAGCAGCCCAAAACCCTTATTCTCTGAGCTCATTTTTCTGAGGGTAAAAGTCACCCTCTGATTTCTATTTATGGTTTAAGAAATGTAGAAGAGATATTAAGCTTTTGATCACTTTGATTAGCTGGCTGTTTTTAATATGCAGGAGATCTGAATCTCAATGTGGTAGCAATGGCTTTATCGGGTTATACGGATGAGAAGAACTCCCTTTGGAGAGAAATGTGTAGCACACTGCGATTACAACTAAACAACCCGTATTTGTGTGTCATGTTTGCATTTCTGACAAGTGAAACAGGATCTTATGATGGAGTTTTGGTAAGCTAACTTGTTTTTTAAGATCTTCCTTTGAATTAAGATAGGAGTTTTTATCTAACTTTATTAAAATTTTCAAATGTCTGTTGCTTAAAATATTATATTTTGATGCATATGTGATTTAAAATAAGGCATCTTGGGCTTTTTTTTTGAGCAGCTCTTCTTGAGTGTGATTCCCGTCCTAGAGTGAGTTAACTGATACCAAACTGGATTTGATTTTTATGGTTTTAATATGATTTAAAGATATAGAAGGAATAAAGATTTTATCCTTTAGCTTAAGAACTGAGCTGTAGAAATCTACAGCTGTGTAAACATAAAAATATATTCTCTGTTTAAATACACTGTGCACACATGCACGTGTGTGTGTGTGTGTGTGTGTGTGTTTGTTAAATAAAACAACTCACGATTATTGATCAGTTATGGTGGAGGTGGCCATACATCTTGTCCCAGTTAGTCTTTGTGGTTCCTGTTAGGAATGATAACAGTACTTACAGTGGACTATTTCAGCTTTTTATTTGGTCTTTGTGTTATTCTTTTTCTCTTCTGTTTTAACCACCTGTGATCATAACACTATCAAATAGGTTCTTTATCACAAAATGGGGAAAGAAAGAATGAAGTGAGATTTGCTTACCAGTTTTAGCTATTGGGTTTTAAGCTAAACAATAGTACTACAACTTTCTTTGCACTACTTGGCTTCTTTCTAGCAATGGGAAGAACTTTCTACACTGAAATTCATTTCTATATTTGCTACTGTACCATTTCTTATCAATTATGCATTTCTTGAATAAGTCATTTAAGTATTAGTCCCTAAGAATTTGTAAAAATATGTATTTTATTGGAGCAGCTTAATGAAGTGTTTAATAAATGTGTATTTTGCACTTTATATACTTTATTACTTTTAATAAATTACTATTGAACTTTTTCTGACCAATTCAAATTAATACATATAATGTTAAGACTGTTTATTTTTTAACTGTATTTAATCTTTTTTGTTAAACAGAAGACTTTAAATGTATCTTGGAGAGATAAAATAATACTTTCACGAAGTGTTAGAGAATGATAGAGACTAGATAAACAAGTGGATTGTTAACTTCTGAATTGATAAAGATGTATATTGTTTAAATATTAAATTTCTGCATTTTAAGTTAAGTGACCCATAATAAGTACTTTTCTTTCCCTTTTTTTTTTTTTTTTTGTTGTTGTTGTTGTTGTTTTTGAGACAGTGTCTTGCTCTGTACCCATACTGGAGTGCAGAGGTGCAATGGCAGCTCACTGCAACCTCCACCTCCTGGGTTTAAGTGATTCTTGTGCCTCAGCCTCCCAAGTAGCTGAGACTGCAGGCATGCACCACCATGCCGGCTAATTTTTGTATTTTTAGTAGAGACGGGGTTTCCTCATGTTGGCCAGAAATATCAATTCTGGTCTCGAACTCCTGATCTTGAATGATCCACCTGCCTTGGCCTCCCAAAGTGCTGGTATTACAGATGTGAGCCACCATGCCCTGCCCCAGTATCCTTCTTTTGCTATACATAAATTTGAGTTATTAGATAACAGTCATCTTGAGTACGAAGTTCATATTTCCAAGCTGCTTCATGTATGTATTTAGTTATACTTTATGTATAAATAATTATAATTAATGTTGCTCTATTTAAAAAATGTTAATAGTAATGTGAAAAGTACTGAATTGGGAAGTCAGAAGATACAGGCCTGACTCCTTGCTCTGCCCCATTTACCATAGCCATTCAGTTAATTTTTTTGAGTATTACTTTCCCGAGATGTAAAATGGGACAGAATAATGTTTATAACTCTTTCCAGATCAAAATTTTGTAACATATGCAACTGAATCTAAGAGTTAAATCTAGTTATATGAAATATGTTCTCTCTTTAGGGCAAAACCATATTTTATCATAGAAAAAATATGCTAAGATACAGGTATCAACTGAAGTGATCTACGGTTAAAAAAGTAAAATTTTCATAGGATGACTTCGATGGAAATTGGATCTTTTTTGCACCCTTAAATTATTTTTACAAATTACAGAATTAATTGTACCTTCCTACATTTGTAGTAAATATATTTCAAAAGTGTTTCATGATATTGACGAGTTTACAAAAATTTTAGTTATTATAATGCCTCTGAAATCTTTGCCACAAACCACCTATATAACAACTTTAGCCACAAGAATGTGTCTGTTTATGTTTTAAAACTTGTCACTTTGTACTTGGAAACGTATATTGGTATTCTTCTAAATTGTGTACTGGTGTAGCCAATTCACAAATTTCTTAGACTTACTGATTAACTTAGTAGCCAAGGAAAGATTTCCTTAGTTCTCTAAAATTAATTTCTATGATGGAAAGATTATGTGGCATCTTAAATTTCATATACTGTGCATCATTGCTTATGTTTTATATTGGAGTTATGTAAGACTGACCTGGATTTTTAAAAACTGAATTTGGCTAGTGTTTAAAAGGTAAATTTTTACTTTGCAAGGACAAAACCTTATTGTTGAATTTCCTGAGAGTTACATCAAGAAAGGCATCTCAGGCAATTAATGGCTCCGCAAGATAAATATAACTTATTAATAAATTTGGAAATAAACATATTCATTTTATTTATATAAAACATTCAGTCTCTGCAAAAATTTAAAACCAGTGCGCCTAGAAGTAACTCCTTGCTTTTTCTCTTCTTTCCAGTATGAAAACAAAGTTGCAGTACGTGACAGAGTGGCATTTGCTTGTAAATTCCTTAGTGATACTCAGGTGAAAACTGATTTAATTCCACATTTGAAGTAATTAATATGTACTGTCACAATTATGTAAGAAACTAGTCTTTATAATTATATATGTGTGAGATTGATAAGCTAATTCTTCTAAAAAGTATGGTACGAATTTATTAGATAAAAATATTTTGAAAATGTCTACCATAACTAAATTTATTTGTTTAGAATACTGACAATATTTTAGTATATTTCTTCTTTGGAGGGTAAGATTAGTTAGTAGGTAAAGATGTTAAACTCACCTCTTAGTGATGCTATGAAAGGGTTCCTCATTTTTACTACATTAAACAATGCTAAATGCCTATGCTGTGTATATAGTGAGGGGGAAATGCATATAAACAACTAGTAATACTATATGCTAAGTACTATAATAATGAAAAATGCTGGGGAAATATGGAGGAATCTTGGCAAGAGTTTGGGGTGGGTTGAAGTCAGGGAAGACCTAAAGGAAGTTATTCTTGATGATCTTAAAGTTCCCTTCCAACTCCAGATTTTGTGATTCTGTTACATACTACTATGATAGACAGCAAAAACTTCGCAGAATAATGAGGACAATTCTTTTTAAAATAATAAACCATCTGTAGTTCTTTTATGGATTAATTATCAACATAGTAAATGCCTTTTTAAAATATTTTAAATGATTATGGATATTGCTTTGAAATTTGTAATAGATGCAGACTTCTTAGTTACATATTTATATTTTAGTAAAGTCTTTTGTTTTAAAATGTTTTCCCTTAGGAATGAAATTGTTCAAAATGTAGTAGTTTTGAAGTACAAAATACATAGTGAAACAGATTGCTTTAGAAAAATCACTTTAAATTTTCCAGTTAAATAGGTACATCGAAAAGTTGACCAATGAAATGAAAGAGGCTGGAAATTTGGAAGGAATTTTGCTTACAGGCCTTACTAAAGATGGAGTGGACTTAATGGAGAGTTATGTTGATAGAACTGGAGATGTTCAAACAGCAAGTTACTGTATGTTACAGGTCAGTGCAGTTTGACAGCAGCTTTTAAAAAAGTAACAATATTCTATATTTTCTTTCCTCAGTTGAAAGTAAATATGCACTTTTGCTTGCTTAGGATCTTTAGAAGGCATTTAGTTTTAACCTAATCAGTTGATCTACTGAAGACTTGTGCCTTATATTACTGTCCCTAAGCCTCTTCATTGAGTTATCCAGTTTTTCCTTTCAGTCTGAGAAGGGCCAGTCTTGACTGCATCTGAATTTATGTAAAGCTCAAATGGAATAGAGAAACTCTCTTCAGTTTCTCCAATGGTTGACATAACTGCATCTTCTACAAGAAAGATTGGCTTTTCCTGATCTCAACTATAGTCTTACTTGAAGTGCTGAAGTCTAGTTACACCACAGCTCTCAGCTTTCATTTTCTCTTTTTATTATCAATGGGGGTATTTGGGGTAACCAATTTATCTATATTTTCTCAATTTTTACTGTCCAATGATTAAAAACAGATTCCAGGCATCGATTGCTGTCTACTTTACTTTTGCTGGAAATAATGGTAAAATTTAGAGTATTCTCCTGAGATTTCCTGTAGCCCTCCAGTTGATCTTATCCTTACATGGTGTTGGTACCCTCCTCTTTCCTGCCCTCATCCTCATGTCACAATATGGTAGCATACTGTGTACTGGGTGAACACAGGAAAATGCCCCCTCTCCCACTGCACGTTCTTGTGCATATATAGAGACACTAGCCCACAGACCACAAAGTAAACTTACCTAATGTATCAAGCCACTGCCCATGGAAGAAAAATACCCTTCTATAACATTTTTTCTTGCTGAGATAAAATTATGTCTTTTAAATTAAAGTGTATGTATATGGCTGTAGATGGCTACAGAGTGCAAATGAGTTAGTAACTTCTTACCAAGATTTATAAAATATATTTAAAATGCAGACAATACAGATCTTGCTTTTTTAAAATCCAGTCTGATAATTGCTGCCTTTAATTGGAGTGTTTCCTTCATTTACATTTATATGGTCATGGTTAAGTCTACCATCTTGCTATTTGTTTTCCGTTTTGTTTGTCCTTTTTCCTTTTGTTCCTATGTTCCTTTCCTACCTTATTTTGGGTTAATATTTCCATGTTTCATTTTGTTGCCTCTATTGGCTTTTTAGCTATATCTCTTTTCATTATCTTTTTTAAAAGATGTTGCTGTAGGTCTAACAATATGCATCCCTCAGCTCATCAAAGTCAACATTTTACCCCCTCATACTTCACATTTCTCACCTGACACATCATGCTTTCTTTCTACTTTACCCTTTCTTATGTCACTCTGACACTTTCTGGGTTTTACTTCATGCTTCACAAATGTCACAACGGTGTGATTTCATTTACACATCCATTCCTTTGTCCTATTGTCGTATATTTTACTTTTACAGATATTATATACTCCAACTTACAGTGTTTTTTTAACAGTCATTTGTCTTTTATGTAAATTATGAAAAGAAAGCATGGGCTTTTATATTTATTCACTTATTTACCATTCGTGGCATTCTTTTTCCTTCCTGTAAATCCTATAGCATTCCTTGTAATATAGGTGACAGATTCAAATTTTAACTGAAAATGTCTATTTCACTCTTATTTTTTCTTTCAACACTTTAAATATGTAGTTTCACTGTCTTCTGGCCTCTGTTGTTTCTGATGAGAATCAGCTGTTCTTATGCTTTTTTCCCTGTCTGTGATGTTTCATTTTTTGTTGGGTTTTTTTTTTTTTTTTTGAGACAGGGTCTCGCTCTCTCACCCAGGCTTGGGTGGATCTCAGCTCATTGCAGCCTCCAGGCTCAAGCAATCCTCCCAAGGAACTGGACCACAGGTTCACGCCACCACTCCTGGCTAATTTTTTGTATTTTTGACAGAAATGGGGTTTCACCATGTTGCCCAGGCTGGTCTCAAACTCCTGACCTCAAGTGATCTGCCCTCCCCGGCCTCCGAAAGTGTTAGGATTACAGGCATGAGCCACCACGCCCAGCCTAAATTCTGATTTTTAATGTTTAAGTAAATTTGTTTTCCTTGCAACCATCAATAAAATGTTTTCTATTATTTATATGTAGGATAATCTTTTTGGGTTTCTTCCAAGATTTTTCCTTTACCTTTGATTTTTCAGTAGTATGACCTTAATGTACCTGGTTGTGGTTCATTTTATCCTGTTTGTGGTTCACTGAGCTTCTTGGATCTGGAAGTCTGTTTTTCAGCAGATTTGGAAAGTACGGGGATATTATTTCTTTAAATATTTTTTTCTGCCTCAATCTTATTTGGTTTTTCTTCTAGGACTCTTATTACATAAGTATTAAACTACTTCATAGTGTTCGTAGGTGCCTGAGGCTCTATTCTTTTTCCTTCCATGTTTTTTTCCCCACTATTCTTCAAATTGGTTAATTTATTTTTTTTTTAAGACAGAGTCTTGCTGTGTCACGCAGGCTGGAGTGCAGTGGCACAATCTTGGCTCACTGCAACCTCCACCTCCCAGGTTCAAGCATTCGAGTGATTCTCATGCCTCAGCCTCCCGAGTAGCTGGAATTACAGGCATGTGCCACCACACCTGGCTAATTTTTTGTATTTTTAGTAGGGACATGGTTTTACTATGTTGGCCATGCTGATCTTAAATGCCTGTCCTCAAGTGATCTGCCCGCCTCGGCCTCCCAAAGTGCTGGGATTACAGGTGCGAGCCACTGTGCCCGGCCCAGATTTGTTGATTCTGTTGACTTATTCCATCACCTCTGTCTGCTGTTAAACTTCCCAGGGAATTGTTCATTTCAGTTATTGTGCTTTTCAGTTACAGAATCTTAACTTTGTTACAGTTTACATTAGCAGTCCCCAACCTTTTTGCACCAGGGACTTTTTAGCACCAGGGGGTTGGTTTAGGGATGATTCCAGCACATTGTATTTGTTGTGCACTTTATTTCTATTATTATTGTACTGTAATACATAATGAAATAATTCTACAACTCACCATAATGTAGAATCAGTGGGAGCTCTGAGGTTATTTTCCTGCAACTAGATGGTCCCATCTGGGGATGATGGGAGACACTGACAGATCATCAGGCATTAGATTCTCATAAGGAGTATGCAGCCTAGATCCCTCACATGTGCGGTTCACAGTAGGGTTCACTCTCCTATGAGAATCTAATGCTACCACTGATCTGACAGGAGGCAGAGCTCAGGCAGTAATGTGAGGGATGGGGAGCAGCCGTAAATACAGATGAAGCTTTGCTTATTGCCCTGCCACTCACCTCCTGCTGTGTGACCCAGTTTGTACCAGGCCATGGACCTGGGGGTATATTGGGGGTTGGAGCCCCCTGGTTTACATTTCTCGGTTCAGATTCCTTATCTCTTCACTAATCAAAACACTATTTTCCCAAGCCCTTCTGATTTGGTCAGACTCAATCTCTGAACTATTTTCATTACAGATCATGTTGTGGCTTGATTTTAGGCTTTATTGGAGAGGATCTAGAGAAGACTTACTGTATATGTATTGACTAAATTCTTACTTAGTTTATCTCCTTCTTGCCATATAAGGGGAAAGAATGAGATGTGAAAACATCTTATTTTTCTGTGAATTTTCTTTTTAAACCAGGGATTATATGCTACTTTGGTACTTAGTTCTGCCTACTTGGTCATAATTAGGGCTAGAGTAGACCTCTACTTTTTTAAGAAATGAAATTGTAAGATATGTGTTTCACATGTTCTTTTAGCTAAATTTAACTCTGGTAATTAACACTGAATTTAATAGATGAAAGATATGTTGCTTCAGTTTTTGATTGGATGTCTAAAGATTATATTAGCTGTTACAGATTTTTGTTCTTTTTTTTTTATAAGTAAGATATACGCCAGGTTCTCTCTGAAATTTCACTTTTCTATTGGCCCTCAAGTAGGACTGAGAAAACTGACCTTCAGATTGATGCCAAAGCATCATTGGAAGTAGAGACTTTCTCTCCTTTCTCCATTATGTAAAGTTAAGGAAGATATCCTGGACAGGGCTGAAAGTCTTGTAAGAAAACCTAAAGCGGCCGGGCACGGTGACTCACGCCTGTAATCCCAGCACTTTGGGCAGCCGAGGTGGGCAGATTACCTGAGGTCAGGAGTTCAAGACCAGCCTGGCCAACATGGTGAAACCCCATCTCTACTAAAAATACAAAAATTAGATGGTGGCACACCCCTGTAATCCCAGCTACTCAAGCAGGAGAATTGCTTGAGCCCGGGAGGCAGAAGTTGCAGTGAGCCGAGATCGTGCCACTGCGCTCCAGCCTGGCCGACAGAGTGAGATTCTGTCTCCAAAAAAAAAAAAAAAAAGAAAAAAGAAAACCTAAAGCAAGCATAGATGAAATGTGGAATGTCACAGCTGCCAGGGAAAATACAACTTTAGGAAAATTATTACTGGCAAGAACTTGAAGATCTTAATGAGAAGAACTCTAAAGTAAATTTAACTAAAACAAGGTGTTGCTTTTAACTGTGGCTACAGGCAAAAGAACTAAGAAGGTATTTGGTTTGGTTTTGCTTTTTCTTGTTTTATTATTATTTTTAAGGCAAGAAATGTATGTTTTAATTGAAGGCAAGAGTAAGAATAGACAGGTTTAACTTACAGATAAGTAGATATATAAAAGCAGCATCTCAGTTCACCATGCATTGCTAGATAGGAAGGACCAAGCTAACTGTTAGTTCAGATGTGACTGAGCAATTTTGGTGTGCATTTGGATTTTTTTTTTTTTTTTTTTAAGATGGAGTCTCATTCTGTCACCCAGACTACAGTGCAACTGCACAATCTCAGCTCACTGCAACTTCCGCCTCCCGGTTCAGGCGTCAACCTCCCAAGTAACTAGGATTATAGGCGCCTGCCACCACACCTGGCTAATTTTTGTATTTTTACTAGAGACAGGGTTTCACCATCTTGGCCAGGTTGGTCTCGAACTCCTGACGTCAAGTGATCCGCCTACCTCGGCCTTCCAAAGTGCTGAGATTACAGGCATGAGCCATCACGCCCAGCCTGTATTACATTTGGATTTGATAGTAAACAGAGTTTGTGAACCCAGAGGTTTTTAATTGCTGGGACAAAGGGTATTCGTATCACTGTTTACAACATTCAACCACGAAGTTCTGTTTTCTTAAACTTAACTAAAAGGTAGAGAATTACACTTCCCTGGCCAGGTATGATATATAAAGTACATATTTATGTCATTAGTGGAATCCAGCTTGAGATAAATTAATGGAGCTTCCATAAATTTTCGTTATTCTCATTAGGAGCCAGCTTTTGGCAAAAAAAAAAAAAAAAAAAAAAAAAAAAGGCCTATTTCTTCTGTGTAACTCATACTTACATGCTACCCAGAAGTCTCTGGCCTAGCCAGGAGATTTTAAACAATTGAAATAATTCATGTTTTCGTTTTAGGGTTCACCTTTAGATGTTCTTAAAGATGAAAGGGTTCAGTACTGGATTGAGAATTATAGAAATTTATTAGATGCCTGGAGGTTTTGGCATAAACGAGCTGAATTTGATATTCACAGGAGTAAGTTGGATCCCAGTTCCAAGCCTTTAGCACAAGTAAGTACATTGTTTTGGAGAAAATCAAATTCTAACATGTTGATGTTCAATTTAATAAGTTAATATTAGCTCGTTATTTTGCTTATATTGAGTTCCCATTGATGTCTTTGTCTTTTCTAGACTGAACTTTGTCCTTGATCTTCCTGTCCTTTGGTTCTGCTTCTTGCTAACAATCATCTCAGTGGCTTGAGCTTTAGTCGCAGATAGAACAAACCACAGCAGGCCTGAAGTTTTCCAGTGTACTTCCAGCCCTTTCAGATTCTAAACTATTACATTATCTTATAAATTCCACTTGTGTATTAAGTTTTTTAGCATTATTTATGTGCAGTAAGGCAGGATTTGGGTTTTTTAGACTTTAGCAGTATTACCTATATCTATATGTTTAATTACACATGGAAATTTCTTTTTAGCATTAGTTTAAAAAATGAGATTGTTGTCACATAAGGTATACCACATTAAATCACTGTGTCTTAGTTCAGATATTAAATATTATGTTATCCTCAATATGAGCACTGGATGGTGCTATTTTCTTATTTTAGAAACTTGAGAAAGTGTTTATATTAAAACCAGAGTGTTGATAAAATGGCATTACATGGTAGTACATGTTACTAATCTATATGATAAGTGATTAAGAGCCTAGCAATTTACTGTAAAAACAAAATGAACAGCTTCTATTGCTATTATTCTAAAAATTTAACTATTTACCATTATAAGTTTGTTAACTCTTTTTGTCTTAGGAACAGCGTTTTCTTTATAAGAAAATTTTGTTCAGAAGATTACATCACTGAACTGTGGTTTAGAAGTCATATTGGGATATTTTGTAATGGCCCGGTGTGAATTCTGAAGTCATTGTTATTTCTAAAATGTTGGAGTCTAAAGTTGGAGTTCTTCCACCAATTTCAGTGGTATTAGTAAGAATATAATTAAAAAGGAAGTACCCCAAAAATGTAATTGCTAGGTATAAATTTTAAATGAGAGCTAGTCAACCTTAGCAGATCAATTTTGAAATATAAAATAAAGTTTTTTAAAAGTATTTAAAAATAATTTGTTAGGCGCACACTAAGTTATTTAGCATTCCATTATGGTTTGCATTACATTTATTTTTTCTTTCATTTGTTTTGTAGGTTTTTGTGAGTTGCAATTTCTGTGGCAAGTCAATCTCCTACAGCTGTTCAGCTGTGCCTCATCAGGGCAGAGGTTTTAGTCAGTATGGTGTGAGTGGCTCACCAACGAAATCTAAAGTCACAAGTTGTCCTGGCTGTCGAAAACCCCTTCCTCGATGTGCGCTTTGTCTCATTAATATGGGAACACCAGTTTCTAGCTGTCCTGGTATGACATAATTTTACAAAATACTTTTATGAACTGAAATGATTCTTACATAATTGAGTTAATGTTGCAAATAAAATACAAACTAGCTAGAGTTATTATTTCTAAGAAAGGGCAGTTTACTAGCTTGAAGGCTTTTATGTTCCTATAATTTATGAACTATGTAAACTAAAAGCAAAATCTATATCTATTGATACTTCAGGTAATTTCGCAAGTTCTGACCAATTTAAAGTTTGTGAGGAAAACTTAAATATGAAATAATCTTAATATATTACCATTTTCTTATCACTGTTTCCACTAAGAGGAGTTCGTTCAAATTTGATTATTTAAAAGTCAGTATACCCGCACCTGTTAACAGATACTTTGTATTTCTAAGGATCTTTTGACATCATTAAAGCACTTTGACATTTCTTCCTTCATCTTCAAAACCTACCTATAAAATACATAAGAGAAGGGTCAGGTGCAGTGGCTCATGCCTGTAATCCCAGCTCTTTGAGAGGCCAGGGTGGAAGGATTACTTGAGCCTGGGAGTTTGAGACCAGCCTGAGCAGAATAGTGAGACCCCATCTCTCTAAAAAATTTTTTTGGCCGGACATGGTGGCTCACGCCTGTAATCCCAACACTTTGGGTGGCCGAGGCTGGCAGATCACGAGGTCAGAAGATCAAGACCATCCTGGCAAACATCGTGAAACCTCGTCTCTACTAAAAATACAAAAAATTAGCCGGGCGTGGTGGCACGCACCTGTAGTCCCAGCTGCTTGGGAGGCTGAGGCAGGAGAATTGCTTGAATCTGGGAGGCAGAGGTTGCAGTGAGCCAAGATCGTGACACTGCACTCCAGCCTGGGCAACAGAGCAAGACTCTGTCCTAAACTTAAAAAAAAATTTTTTTTTTAATTAAAAAATAATAATGAATAAGAAAATACATAGAGAAAGTATTAGCCTAGAAGTCAGGTCCCTTGACTTCTAGATTTTGATGCTGCTTCTGCTGTTTGTCAGTTACCTAGTAAATTTATATATATATATTTATATATATATGTTTATATATATTTATATATATGTTTATATATGTATGTATTTATATATTTATATATATTCATATATTCATATATATATAAAAAAACGAAGGCAATATGTAATGTTTTAAATGTACATTTTAGTTTTGATTTAAATTTTAATCAAGGATTTTTATTTTATACATTGCATACTGACCACTCTTTTATGTTACTCTGGTCCTAATAAACAGAAAATAACAACTTGGAATATATACATATACACACACACAATGTTCGTTTTTTTTTTGTTTTGTTTTGTTTTGTTTTTTGAGACAGGATCTCACTCTGTCACCCAGGATAGAATGCAGTGGCATGATCTCGGCTCACGGCAACCTCTGCCTACTTCCTCCTGCCTCCTGGGCTCAGGTGATCCTCCCACCTCAGCCTCCCAAGTAGCTGGGACCATAGGGTTTCACCCTGTTGCCCTGGCTGGTCTTGAACTCCTGAACTCAAGCGATCCACCTGCCTCAGCCTCCCAAAGTGCTGGGATTACAGGCATGAGCCACCATGCCCAGCCTATATTTTTTAATGGTTAGAAATATTAAGATTATTTTTTACTCTTTATAGTAAACATATGGAAAAAAATTTTGAGAATAGTAGATAATTAAATATCTTATACCTGGTGGCTGGAATTATTCCAGCTCTTTACCTAACTTGAAAATGATACTGTGGCACAATTTTCAATTAAAATCATTTTGGCTATTTGGCACACAGGTGTAATGAATAAAGAACTGGTTAGAGTGTCAGAATGTCTGTTTTAATTCTAACTCTGTGACATGCACTCTGTGACACTGAGAGTTACTTGCACCTTCCTCTGGACTGGAGATCCTTTCTAGTGCAGACATTTTATAATTCTATTCTGTATCTTGTTCATTTAAGTAGTCTGCTTTATCATTACATTAACATTTATGAAAGACTTGCTGGTATCATTGGCTTAGCAATTATTTTTCCATCTAGATGCTTTTTTTAAAGAAATGAAGAGAATATGTAATGTTTTAAATATACATTTTAGTTTTGATTTAAATTTTAATCGAGGATTTTTATTTTATACATTACATACTGATCACTGTTTTATGTTACTCTGGTCCTAATAAACAGAAAATAACAATTTGGAATATCTACAACAATGAGAGCTCGAGGTAAAATATAGCATAAATAAGTCATATATGTGTATGAACTGAGATATGTAGAAATAATTAAATGTAACACATCTTTTGGACCATAAGCCTCAGGAAGCTATAAGGATTATTTGCATTCTTACACCTGGGCACTCTTCCTTTTTGCTGAATACCAGTTTTTCAATCTTTTCTATTTTTGAAATAGGTAAGAAAATAATTTTCTAGAATTTGAAGAAAAATCTTAAAACATTTGAAATTCTTTGTTATGATGACTAATATAACGAATAGCACTCAGGTTTATCAAATATTAACATTTTTCCATATTTGTTATAGAATTTTTTTCCATATTTGCTACAGAAATAATTTCTTTATATATATAATACATATTTGAACACTGATTTTACTTGATACATTAATATAATGCTGATGTGCTGAGATGAATAAATCAAAGAACCTCTTGGAGCTCTTGGTCTGCAATAAGCATAGTTAACGAATATAAAATAAGTGATATTTTCTAGAAAATAAATACTGGTCTACAATGCCTTGTCTGTCATTTCAAAGTCTCTAAAAAGATCTGAAAATCCAATGCCTTTTAAAAATAAAATTACAGTAATCTCATTTGGCCACAAAACCTGTTCAGAATTGATGTGAGGCTATTAAGATATTTATTTCTCTTATTTATTAGTGAATATTCATCTTTCACTGCAGAAATACTAACGAGTTTGATTACAGGGTGCTTTAGACTTCCCTCAAGGTGTACATATTTGCTACTTTTTTCTAAAATCCCAAACATCCTGGATTCTGAAACACATCTAAACCCCCAACATGAATTAGGACTGTTATATAAGGAAAGAATTAGGAATTTTGAAAGTGGGAAATATTACTTCTACCTGAAGGATATCTGGAAAGCTTTAGGAGGAAGTTACCATTTAAGCCAGTCCTTTAAAGTTTGGTAGATTTAATATATGAAGATTGCAGGGAAGCCGTCCAGGTTGCAGACCAAGAGTAAAAAACATGAACTAGGGTGAAGAGATTGGTAAGTATTATGATAAGTACAGGGGGTGTTTGGGAAGAGCAAGTGTATTGTTGTGAAAGGACCTAGGAAGTGAACTGGTAAGAAATAGTAGGAAAATTAGGGAGAGCCTGAATATGATCTTTAAAGGCATTGCTGAGCTAAGTTAGAGAATAATCACTATTTATAATAGCAAAGACATAAAATCAACTTCAGTGCCCATCAGTGGTGGACTGGATAAAGAAATGTGGTACGTATACAGCATAGAATACTATGCAGCCATGTCTTTTGCAGCAGCATGGATAGAGCTGGAGGCCATTATCCTAAGCAAACTAACACAGGAACAGAAAACCAAATACCACATGTTACAAGTAGGAGCTAAACATTGAGAACATATGGTCATAAAGAAGGAATAACAGACACCAGGGCTTACTGGAGGGTGCTAGGTGGGAGGAGGATCGAAAAACTACCTGTCAGGTACTATGTTTATTACCTGAATGATGAAATAATCCGTACACCAAAACCCCCATGACACACAATTTACCTGTATAACAAACCTGCACATGTACCCCTGAAACTAAAGTAAAAGTTTAAAAAAAGAAAAAGAAGCAATTTTTTTTTTTTTTTGGTATGTGAAATCAGAAAAGTCCATTTCCAAAGTGAAACAGGATCTAATAGAAATCAAGTGCTGGCTAATTGGATAAAGAGTCAAGACCCATCAGTGTGCTGTATTCAGGAAACCCATCTCACGTGCAGAGACACACATAGGCTCAAAATAAAGGGATGGAGGAAGATCTACCAAGCAAATGGAAAACAAAAAAAGGCAGGGGTTGCAATCCTGATCTCGGATAAAACAGACTTTAAACCAACAAAGATCAAAAGAGACAAGGCCATTACATAATGGTAAAGGGATCAGTTCAACAAGAAGAACTGTCCTAAATATATATGCACCCAATACAGGAGCACCCAGATTCATAAAGCAAGTCCTTAGTGACCTACAAAGAGACTTAGACTCCCACACAATAATAATGGGAGACTTTAACACCCCGCTGTCAACATTAGACAGATCAACGAGACAGAAAGTGAACAAGGATATCCAGGAATTGAACTCAGCTCTGCACCAAGCGGACCTAATAGACATCTACAGAACTCTCCACCCCAAATCAACAGCATATACATTCTTTTCAGCACCACACCACACCTATTCCAAAATTGACCACATAGTTGGAAGTAAAGCACTCCTCAGCAAATGTAAAAGAACAGAAATTATAACAAACTGTCTCTCAGACCACAGTGCAATCAAACTAGAACTCAGGATTAAGAATCTCACTCAAAACCGCTCAACTACATGGAAACTGAACAACGTGCTCCTGAATGACTACTGGGTACATAACGAAATGAAGGCAGAAATAAAGATGTTCTTTGAAACCAACGACAACAAAGACACAACATACCAGAATCTCTGGGACACATTCAAAGCAGTGTGTAGAGGGAAATTTATAGCACTAAATGCCCACAAGAGAAAGCAGGAAAGATCTAAAATTGACACCCTAACATCACAATTGAAAGAACTAGAGAAGCAAGAGCAAACACATTCAAAAGCTAGCAGAAGGCAAGAAATAACTAAGATCAGAGCAGAACTGAAGGAAATAGAGACACAAAAGACCCTTCAAAAAATCAATGAATCCAGGAGCTGGATTTTTTTTGAAAAGATCAACAAAATTGATAGACCACTAGCAAGACTAATAAAGAAGAAAAGAGAGAAGAATCAAGTAGACGCAATAAAAAATGACAAAGGGGATATCACCACCGATCCCACAGAAATACAAACTACCATCAGAGAATACCATAAACACCTCTATGCAAATAAACTAGAAAATCTAGAAGAAATGGATAAATTCCTGGACACATACACCCTCCCAAGACTAAACCAGGAAGAAGTTGAATCTCTGAATAGACCAATAACAGGCTCTGAAATTGAGGCAATACTTAATAGCTTACCAACCAAAAAAAGTCCAGGACCAGATGGATTCACAGCCGAATTGTACCAGAGGTACAAGGAGGAGATGGTACCATTCCTTCTGAAACTATTCCAATCAATAGAAAAAGAGGGAATCCTCCCCAACTCATTTTATGAGGCCAGCATCATCCTGATACCAAAGACTGGCAGAGACACAACAAAAAAAGAGAATTTTAGGCCAATATCCTTGATGAACATTGATGCAAAAATCCTCAATAAAATACTGGCAAACCGAATCCAGCAGCACATCAAAAAGCTTATCCACCATGATCAAGTGGGCTTCATACCTGGGATGCAAGGCTGGTTCAACATATGAAAATCAATAAATGTAATCCAGCATATAAACAGAACCAAAGACAAAAACCACATGATTATCTCAATAGATGCAGAAAAGGCCTTTGACAAAATTCAACAACCCTTCATGCTAAAAACTCTCAATAAATTAGGTATTGATGGGACATATCTCAAAATAAGAGCTATCTATGACAAACCCACAGCCAATATCATACTGAATGGACAAAAACTGGAAGCAGTCCCTTTGAAAACTGGCACAAGACAGGGATGCCCTCTCTCACCACTCCTATTCAACATAGTGTTGGAAGTTCTGGCCAGGGCAATCAGACAGGAGAAGGAAATAAAGGGCATTCATTTAGGAAAAGAGGAAGTCAAATTGTCCCTGTCTGCAGATGACATGATTGTATATCTAGAAATCCCCATTGTCTCAGCCCAAAATCTCCTTAAGCTGATAAGCAACTTCAGCAAAGTCTCAGGATACAAAATCAATGTGCAGAAATCACAAGCATTCTTATACACCAATAACAGACAAACAGCCAAATCATGAGTGAACTCCCATTCACAATTGCTTCGAAGAGAATAAAATACCTAGGAATCCAACTTACAAGGGATGTGAAGGACCTCTTCGAGGAGAACTACAAACCACTACTCAATGAAATAAAAGAGGATACAAACAAATGGAAGAACATTCCATGCTCATGGGTAGGAAGAATCAATATCATGAAAATGGCCATACTGCCCAAGGTAATTTATAGATTCAATGCCATCCCCCATCAAGCTACCAATGACTTTCTTCACAGAATTGGAAAAAACTAAAGTTCATATGGAACCAAAAAAGAGCCCGCATCGCCAAGTCAATCCCAAGCCAAAAGAACAAAGCCGGAGGCATCACACTACCTGACTTCAAACTATACTACAAGGCTACAGTAACCAAAACAGCATGGTACTGGTACCAAAACAGAGATATAGACCAATGGAACAGAACAGAGCCCTCAGAAATAATGCCACCTATCTACAACCATCTGATCTTTGACAAACCTGAGAAAAACAAGCAATGGGGAAAGGATTCCCTGTTTAATAAATGGTGCTGGGAAAACTGGCTAGCCATATGTAGAAAGCTGAAACTGGATCCCTTCCTTACACCTTATACAAAAATTAATTCAAGATGGATTAAAGACTTACATGTTAGACCTAAAACCATAAAAACCCTAGAAGAAAGGCAATACCATTCAGGACATAGGCATGGGCAAGGACTTCATGTCTAAAACACCAAAAGCAATGGCAACAAAAGCCAAAATTGACAAATGGGATCTAATTAAACTAAAGAGCTTCTGCACAGCAAAAGAAACTACCATCAGAGTGAACAGGCAACCTATACAATGGGAGAAAATTTTTGCAACCTACTCATCTGACAAAGGGCTAATATCCAGAAGCTACAATGAACTCAAACAAATTTACGAGAAAAAAACAACCCCATCAAAAACTGGGCAAAGGATATGAACAGACACTTCTCAAAAGAAGACACTTCTCAAAAAACACATGAAAAAATGTTCATCATCACTGGCCGTCAGAGAAATGCAAATCAAAACCACAATGAGATACCATCTCACACCAGTTAAAATGGCTATCATTAAAAAGTCAGGAAACAACAGGTGCTGGAGAGGATGTGGAGAAATAGGAACAGTTTTACACTGTTGGTGGGACTGGAAGCTAGTTCGACCATTGTGGATGTCACTGTAGCGATTCCTCAGGGATCTAGAACTAGAAATACCATTTGACCCAGCCATTCCATTACTGGGTATATACCCAAAGGATTATAAATCATGCTGCTATAAAGACACATGCCCACGTATGTTTATTGCGGCACTATTCACAATAGCAAAGACTTGGAACCAAGCCAAATGTCCAACAATGATGGACTGGATTAAGAAAATGTGTCACATATACACCATGGAATACTATGCAGCCATAAAAAATGATGAGTTCATGTCCTTTGTAGGGACATGGATGAAGCTGGAAACCATCATACTCAGCAAACTATCGCAAGGACAAAAATCCAAACACCGCATGTTCTCACTGACAGGCGGGAATTGAACAATTTGAGAACACATGGACACAGGAAAGGGAACATCACACATCGGGGACTGTTGTGGGGTTGGGGGGAAGGAGGAGGGATAGATAGCATTAGGAGATATACCTAATGCTAAATGACGAGTTAATGGGTGGAGCACACCAACATGGCAGATGTATACATATGTAACAAACCTGCACGTTGTGCACATGTACCCTAAAACTTAAAGTATAATAATAATTTTTAAAAAAATCAAGTGCTGGCTAGTGGCTCGAGTATCTAAAACTCCCTGGTGCTTTGCCTGCAATCAGAGATTGCATCCATCCATCATGCTTTGTGATTCAAATAGCTGGAATTTCTATAAGCTTATTTAACTGAGACTTGATATTTTTATACTCAATTGTGCTTTGAAGATTAGAAATCTATTGAAACAGTTCTAACATCATTATAAACATTATAAATATTATTTATTCAACAAATGTTTATTTGGTACCTATTGTTCCGAGTGCTAGAAATGTTACAGTAAAGAAAACAAAAATCGCTGCCCTTACAGAATTTAACTTCTGGACAATGACACATTTTTTAAAAGTTAGATTATCTACTGGTTTCCTTCATTTTCTTCTTACATTATGAGTTAATGCATAAGTGAAACTCTAGTTTCGCCTAAAGTGTTCTGTGGCACTTGTCTTCATAATTCACTATAAATCTTTTAAAATCTGAAGTCATTTGATCTTAAGCCTTTATACTTGGCAGTGAGATAGACCTTAATACTTCCAGTTTCATCAGAAAAATATAAAGATATGCTTGTTCTGATTCAGTCTGTTATCTGTTTATGTTAGAAGTTACAAAAACAAAGTGACAAGCACTAATGAGAGCTTTACACAGAGGTGTAAAGTAGTGTAGATATCAGATCTATATTTTATTTATCTCTTCCCCCTTTCCTTTTTGCCCTCTCATTATTAATTGTTGGTGACCCTTTCAGGAGTAATTTTAGTGTGTTTACATCTTTAATCATTGAATTACTTACACATCCTTTCACCTCATATTATTAGCAAAAACGGATATTTTTTAAAACTATTCCCGACTGCAAGATTATCCTTTTGGTCATGAAAGCGTGACCTGCAATGGTCCAAGCAAAATTTTTAACGTAGTTATCAATGCATAATGTCTTTATAGATAGCAATTAAGTAAAAATATTAAGTCTAATTAAGCAATTGTTTAAGTTACACAAGTCTCATGAAGTGCATTGGGAAACTTTCTGCTTTTTCTCTTCTTTGAAAGGGCTTGTACAGATGAGAATTACCTGTCCCTTGATTGATTTTTTTTTTTTTTTTTTTTTTTTTTTTTTTTTTGAGACAAGGTCTTGCTCCATCACCCAGCCTGGAGTGCAGCAGTGCAATCTCGGCTCCCTGCAGCCTCCAATCCCCAGATTTAAGCAATTCTTGTGCCTCAGCCTCCCAAGTAGCTGGGACTACAGGCATGTGTCACCACCCCCGGCCAATTTTTGTATTTTTAACAGAGACGGAGTTTCACCATGTTGGCCAGACTGGTCGTGAACTCCTAGCCTCAAGTGATCTGCCCGCCTCAGCCTCCCAAAGTGCTAGGATTACAGGCATGAGCCATCACACCCAGCCCTACCTGTTCCTTGAATGTTAAGTAAAATGCATTTGTAAACTGGGCCTGGTATTTTCCTTGTGGAAAGATTTTAAACTACTGATTTGGTCTCTCCAAAGTTTTAAATTTAGATTGTTTCTTAGTGGGTTTGGATTTTTTTTTCCATTTTTATATTGGCTATTAAAAATGTAGGGGAGCTCCTGTCATTCATTTTCGCTTCATCTAAACTAGAACCTACCATCAAAATTGCTATTTCAATATGATGTGTGATTCATATTTGGAACACAGTTTTAGAAATGCTTTTTGAAAGTAACTTTAAATAAAATATTGTGATACAGTTAATGAAGATCATTTTATTTTGTCATAGGAGGAACCAAATCAGATGAAAAAGTGGACTTGAGCAAGGACAAAAAATTAGCCCAATTTAACAACTGGTTTACATGGTGTCATAATTGCAGGCACGGTGGACATGCTGGACATATGCTTAGTTGGTTCAGGTAATCAGCACATTTCTTCTTTGATAGGCTTGGAGTTATGGGGGATAACACAGATTGCTTCTAAATAGTTTGGGTTTATCTATTAGCATTTAGCCAAAGTATGAATTTTATTTTTTACTGTCACTCATGTTAACAACGGTGGTGTGAACATGTCATCATTAGATATCCTATGTAACCTTAAACTATAAAGGTAATACTTATGTAAGAACTAATTTAAATGTTTTGTATGAGTTAAATGTTTGAATAACATTATTTAACTTTATTCGGGGAGAGGATATGTTTACAGTTTTTACACTGAATATGCTGTAATTTACCATGCAATTGAATTACTAATGAAATGTTAAAAGAGCATATCATACTGCTGCCTCAGTTCTCTTCTAAGTAAGCTTTTTGTGTAGTCACGCAATTAAGACTGTCAAGACATATTTGAATTTTATTTTGAATGGTGCCAGTGGCCCTGTGCTCCTGGTTGATACAGCATTTATACCCAATTTATCTTACTGGCTAATTTAAACTCTGAGCACATCCCTGTCACCTTCACAACTATAAATGAAATATCTTGCCATATATGTAGAAGGTAAAAGGTATGTGTTTCTTAACTTCTCCCTAAAGTTCAGCTTGGCAGTAGTTTATAATTTGATGCTTTTGATGCTTTTTTCTCTGGGTTTTAGTTTCTATATTTTTCCAAATGCCATTTTGAAAAGTTGCATTATAGATAGATATAAGTAAACAGGTGGGCACAGTGGTGCACACCTGTAGTCCCAGCTACTCAAGAGGCTGAGGCAGGAGGATCACTTGAGCCCAAAAGTGTGCGTACAGCCTGGGCAATATAGGGAGACCCTGTCTCTTAAAAAATAAATAAATAAATAAATAAATGTCTGTCTAATTTGGATTTTTAACTGTTATTTGACCTATTTTTTTAGGGACCATGCAGAGTGCCCTGTGTCTGCATGCACGTGTAAATGTATGCAGTTGGATACAACAGGGAATCTGGTGCCTGCAGAGACTGTCCAGCCATAAAATGTTACCACCGTAAGAGAACCCTTCAAGTGTGGAACTTTCTAATAGGCGTCCTTCATAGCTCAGAAACATACCTCAGAACAAGCCATTCATGGCTTACCTGTAGTGGGAAAACAAATCATTCTATCAGATCAGCAGTTTTGATGTTTGAGTGATTTTGATATGCTTCACAGAGACAAATGCTGCCGAAATAAACATCGAAGTATAGGCATGAGTTCTGTTCAGCAGGTTGAAAAGTCTGATTTAGAAAAACTTTCTAAGTTTTGGTTGAAATTATGAACACTCTAGAAGCAGAATTTCTGGAAGAGCCAAGAACAGACTTTGAGCCTGTATCTTCAAAGCTGAAACTGGATATCTTTCAATAAAATATGTGCACTTTTAAAATAAAATGACTAATTCTGTGATTCAGACAATAGTTTTAAGTTCAGCTGTGCTTAGATTTCTTTCAGATTAATTTAAAATTATAGATTTTTACTTTTAGAATTGCAGAGCCCCTATCCCACACTGGAGAATATTTTTTATTACTATCTGTTATATATATGTGTGTATGTGTGTGTGTATATTTATGTGTGTATGTATAAATATGTATTTTTTAAAGGAGCCTTTTCCCTCCTTTACTTTGATTTTAAGATAAGCAATCTTTTGGCATAGACATTATCATCTTCCTAGAAAAGCCAAGATGAAGAATCTATCTTACAACTTTTTCTCTTCAGAAGAGAAAAGCATGTACCATTTCAGGTGAACATACAAAATTTTCACTTTCTACCTTTTGCCTTCCAATGTCCTGATTTGTCTTCAAAGGTTTTTCTCCATATTAATTTGTCATCTTATCCTCATCACCTGAGAACACTTTACTGCATACAAAGTCTATGCAAGATTATATGTAACTAGCCATTTAGTATGATCTATGTCAGTGTTTCTGTGCTGTCAAATTCCGTCCTGATTTGGAATACCATACCTTGTTCTTTCCAAGGTAGACTAGGAAGTGTTGGGGAAATAGGGTCACTTCAGAGACCACTTTAGATGTAAGTTTTTAAATGTAAGTGTTACTGGGGCTAAGTCAGGGACTTTATTTAAAACATTTTTTTTTCTCATTTCATAGCTAGATAGTTGTAAGAGAAATACAAAGAATTTACAAGATGCTTCTCTTGTCATCTGCCATATGCAGAGGGACTGAACTAGGAATTTTGTAGTTGAAGCTGTGTTCATAAAGAGTAAATCTTATTTTATAGATTTTGGAGAAATAAGAATTTTAAGAGCTTTCGTATTAGCAGTTTTGCCTTATAAAAACTAAGATTTGTCAGATTAGTTTGAGGTGTAACCTAAATATTAAAAGTAGATTAAATTTATTTTTTACCTTGAATGTCTGATACATAAAACCCTTTTCTAGGAAAACATTGGAAGTAGTACATATTTACTCTAAATGTCTCACCTACATGACAGTCTTTTCAAATGAAAGACATGGGAATTGCAATTTTTTTTTAAAGATTGCTATTAAGGGTACTTTTTCCAGCCTTCATTTGAGTAAATCTTAATTGATTTCATTTTATTAACATATACCCTTTACCTTTAATATTTCATTTGAAGTGTTCCTTTCAAACTTACTGTCTTAAATATGAAAGTCAGCTTTAAGTAATGTCAGACTCATGCATTTTCATTCTCATTAGCTAAAGTAAAATGTAAAATTATCTCAAATAGTTACAAGTTTTGGAAATACAGTATAAAACATGAATGTAAAGTCTATTATGTAATATGCTTATTTGTAATCCTAATATATGAGGGTGACATTTTTAAGATTGTATGTATGTGTCAACCTCTTAAATGTTTTCTGTGAAGCCCAAACATGCAGTTTATGTCTCTGGTGTCTGTTTTGCATTTCAGTGTACGTGGACAATGAAGGTAGATTCAAATTATTTTCTCATTTTTATCACTAAGTCACTGGTATTTGGGTTTATAAACTCAACAAGATACTTTACCTAAACATGATCAATAGATGTGTTTATTAAAAGTGTTTTTATTATTTTTAAAAGATTGAATAAATCTGGGTTGAAGTCATTGTATCTAATCAAGAAATTATGATTCCTTTACAAATAATCCACGTGAAGTAATATTGGTGCTTTTTTTGATGACAGACTTCATACTTAATATTAGAAGTAACATTCCTTTTAGGCTCTGTTTTTCAATTCAACCCACTTTCCAGAATAGTTATTATCCTTTAAAATGGTATATTTTAAAAGTAGCTTCCCATTGTCAATGCTTCACATAGTAAGTGTTTAAAAGAATGTAGTTCTTCATTTAATTAGATGACTCAATTTCAGTCATTCATTTGACTGCAAGTAGTTAAAGCATGGTCTTTGAAACATAAATTATAATCCTAGCCTCGGGATCTTCGGTAAGTGACTTGACCTTTTTGAGCTTCAGTTTCTTCATATGTTAAAAGAAAGATACAGAAATACCTACCTCAGAGTGTGGGAGTATTAGGTGATGCAATAAACATGAAGTGCCATATCCCTGTCACATAGTGCTCTATAAATGGTAGTGATTAGCAGTCATTGTTACCTTCATTTTCATAGATTGCTCATGTATCAGTACTTTTTCAATGAATACTTATAGTATAATTTTAATTATAGTATATAATTAAATTAAGTAAATATAGTATATAATTATAGTATATAATGAATATAAGTATTCATTATACTTATAATTTTAACGAATCTACATTTGCCTCAAGAATGAAAATTTCCTCGGTGTGAGTTAGCTGAAATAGATTTTTTTAAAAAGAATGAAAATTCCCAATAATAGTTATACTCCAAATATAGGGTAAACAAAAGTATCTAAGTCCTGTCTCAAAAGAAAAATGCCATAATTTGGATAAATTTATAGTATTATTGTTTTTGCTGCATGCAAAAATCCTCCAAATGACCTCCTAAGAGTTAAATGTGATATAAAAATGAACCCAGAGGAAAAAATTATGGCAAATTTAACAACTGACTATTGAAAACGTTAAGTTTTATGTCTATTCTCAACTCTTAATTTAACTACGTTTAAATTGAACTCTCTAATCTGGGTACTTGGAGAAAGTATCCAGGATTATTCTGTGTACTTTTTCTTTTTCTGCCATTCTATTACACTTGATGTTCATTTAAATTATAATGTTGGGGTGGTAGTGATAATTTCAAAAGTATACTGTGAGACTTGCTGTCCCGGAATAGCCATAATTAAAGCTAGTGGGCACAATTTCTGACATCTGCTCAGACAGGCATCAGAGAGGTAGGAGGCACATATTTGGGTCAATATCTTGTATCAAGTCTAGTGACCCACATCACAATGACAGAAACAGGCATTGTTAGATAGCAGCTCCCTTGTCCACTGCTCACTCCTTCCATCATCTGCCAGTTTTCTCTCTTACCTGAAAATGTTGTAGGTTACTTTGTTGATTATATAACAAGTAGCACTTTACAAATATATTAATTTTTATAAAATACTACTTTTCCCAGAGTGCAGAGACAGAAGGAAAGCTTCCCAAGGTTTTTAAAAGCTAACAACCCAGATATCAAATTAACACAACTTTAACATGATAAAGTCACAAGTAAAATTAGCATCAAATGCAGCAGTATATAAATTACTGTTAATGCCTTTTATGTGCCAGGTGCCAAGCGCATTATCCTGTTTTTGCAATAAACCTATGAGGCAGTTATGCCATTATTGTCCCCGTTCTGTAAATGAGGCAACTCAGGCATAGGGACATCAGGTCACTTGTCCTAGGTTACATGAGTAGCAAATACAGCCAAGACTTAAGATTCCAGTAGTCTTGATCTGCTAATCTGCCCTTTTAATTTCTGTTTTCTGCTTCTGTGTACTACTTTGTAGGTTATATATGTAAGAGAATGATTCACTACGACAAAGAAGGGTTTATTCCAAGAATTAAGTACTGGGTAATATTTTAATTATATTTAGTATTAATATACCAAAAGAGAAGAACCACGTCAATAGCTCTTTGGATGTACAAAGCACTTGATAAAATTCAAAAATTGATCTCTTAATTTGTTTTTGAGGTCAGTTTTTATGCAAAGGAAATGTTTTCTCTCCATTTTCTCCCCTCGTGTTTTACTGTCTCATACATCATGATGCCTATTAGAGAAATACTAGAATCCTTCTCACTATAGACAGGAATAAGAAGTGGATGCTGTTGTCACTGGTTCTGCACATGGCAATGAAAAAGAAGAAAGCGAAAGGCACACCTTTGCTTCTTTTCCAAGTCATCAAAATTTGATATGGCAAAAATCATAGTTACAAGGCAAACAAATTGATAAACTACAACATTTATGACAAATTGCCTTAATTCAGAAAGGACATTTTCAAAGCCGAGGAAAAAACAATCAGTAGATAATATCAATCAAAGACTTGTGCAAGCAAAATAGAACTGCTGACAAATAAATGCTAAATCAGTAACATGCTGATTAAAAAGTAGAATACTGTTTGCCTGACTGCATAGATTTAAAATAATAGGCATTTTCATGGATGTGGGAAGGAAACATTCTGAGATAACAGCTAGTTTAAGTCTTGAGGACAGGTAAACTGTATTAATTAGAAGCCGTAAAGAGGTTCATACCCTTTGACATAGTATGCTGGGAATATTTTCTGAGGGATTGATTGCATAAGTGCGCAAAGATGTGTATTTTTATGATACAGTTCTACACAGTATTGTTTATAATAAAAACTTGGAAACCTAAATGTCCAATAATAGAAAAGAATAAATTATTGTATATACATACAGTGGGTTACTAAGAAATGATTCAATTAGTATAGATATTTTCATTGACAAAGGTTTCTTAATATGTTGGTAAGTGAAAGGGAAGTTTTAGGATAGTATATCTAGCATATAAATATATTTGTTTGGGATATGGTTAATACAGAAACTTTAACAGTGGCCATCTTTAAAGAGTGGAATTTTGAGTAACATTTTCTTCATATCTATCTTTCATTTTTCCCAATAATAATGAATATATAAATAAATGTACATGCATCTCTCTCTCTCTCTGTCTGTCTGTCTCACTCTGTCTCTCGCGCACACACACACATACATACCATATATGTATATACTGGCTTTTAGAAAAGTTATCCATGACCTTGTATCTTGTTACTAAACACAGTGAAACAATCATATGTTAGGATTTATTCTATGAGGTGAAAAAACAGGCTACAAGGTATTATGAAAATTTGGATTGAGATCTAATTGTTCAGAAAGCATTTTCTAGATTTCTTACTCTACACTAGTAATATACAAGAATAACAAGATATAGTCCTCTCAATTCTCCATTACATTTGGAAGTAGTGCATTATGTTCTCCACTTAGCGTATTGGGAAATGAATATGTAAAATAATTCTGATTTCCCTGAGCTTAGTGGTACATGATTCATAACTTCATTTCAATATTTTTTCTCTTATATCTTCGTCATGAGATTTCCCGACTCCTCTTTTTTGGCTCTGGGTCTGTGGTGGGAAAGCTGTCCTCCTCTATGTACTGAATTTATGTGATTATTGTCCAGTCTAATCTGGCATGCACTTTGCTCAATTCATTTCCGATAATAGCAGGTTATTTAGGTTTAAGTGATGAATTCTGAACATGCCTGTGTGTCTTTGCTTCACCAAAACACAGAACCATACCTACGTGTGCTGGACACTGTTAAAGGTTCTGATGTTAAAGGATTGATGGCACCACAGTTGCCTTGGAGGAGTTGTATGTCTAATGGAAGAGGTAGATACAAGCATAGTTTTCAGCAGATTCAAATCTATTAAGCTTAATATTTACAACTGCTATAGCATTTGCATAAAATGAGTATCATTTTAGCATCTCTGCAAGCCAGAAAATGTCTATTTAATTTTCTCATTTTGGACTTTAAAAATTATTTTCCAATTAAAAATAATTTGAGGAAATAGAGATTTCCATAACATTTTTCAAAAATGTAATTTTCTTACTCATCTACTAATGGCACAATGTTTTAAAATGCTTTGCTAAAAAGGCAGCTTTAGGATTAAAGGATAGTTTATGTAATGTTAGAAACAGCAGCAATAATAATTCAGTAGAGACTTTCATCATTCAATTTATGAAAAGCATATTGCCTTAGCATAATTTCTTAACTGGAAGTTTAGATGCAGGAATCAAATTAGTCTCTTAAAATATAAAGTCACAAAGACAAGTCTGGAGGAGCATTTGAAGGGATTAATGTCTCACAACTTGAAACATATATATGTAAGAATTCATGCAAACTATGTATCTTACATCTTTTTATCTAAAGAATTTTAGCTCCATTTACACATAAGAAAGCCTGGAGTTTGAAATAATAGTTGTCCAAATTCATGCTTATCCAGATTTACATCACATTGCAGCCACATATTTTGCTGATGATAGTTAAATAAGAAGTTGCTACTGTAAAATGTAAAGCTAAATATCCTTTTTAGCACCATGTATTATTTCATAGTAAAAATTGGAATGTGACAATATTCCTGTGGTGTTATGTCAAAAAAAATTTTCATCATCAATTTGCAAACTTTTATTATGCATTAAGGAGGTATACTTAATATTTGAACAACTATGGATGTGTATCTTTATGGTACATAAATGTTCCCAAAATAGATGAAGATGTGTATTTATGAAGCAAACATATTCAGCGATGTGACAAATGTGGGAGAAGTATCTCTTGATAAAGTAATACTTCTTTAAAAAGTAATATGTTTTATCATTTTAAATCTTCTGATCTTTTTCTTCCATTCTTCAAAAATGGAATGTATGGTCACTTGTCACTCTTAGTACAGATTAGCATTTTTAAACATAGACGGCTTTCTGAAATACATTAAATGCTTTTTGGAAAATTGAGTGTAACTCTTTCAATGAATGCTAAGATACTGTTGGCTTCCAAAAGAGAATACTCCAGACAGGGTATATTTTTTCTCTTTTTCTACTGGAAGAACCAGACACAATTTAGAGACAAGTAAGCTGAGGACAGATTTTCAAGGTCATCTGGGAACAACTACACTTTTAGAAACATTTTATTTTTTTTTAAATATTTTATTGAATTTTGTTACTTCTGTCTTCAGAAAATGTTATATGAATACAGAAAATGTATGTTCCCTATGGGGACCTGGGAGATTAAAAACGTGTATCATCCTGATAAAACATATCTCATGGGAAAAACTGGCCAAAACAGTTAGTTACTCAGTATATCTCCAGGTTTGCATCTTCTACTTCTTATGTATTCATTTAGAGGCCTCTTCCAGTGTGTGGACCTCTGCAGATTCTAGATAACTTTTCAAATATGCTAGATTTTGAGCTGTATATTTTTTCTCAAGCAGAGACATCTGCGCATAGTGAAAATGATTTCTCAGAGACCAAAATTGCCAAGCATACGTGACGGAACTGTAGGGAAAAAGGGCATAACTTTAATCTTCAAAGAAGCTTAAAAATAGCTCCACAGTTATTATGCGTGAGGCCTGACAATTGACATTTCTCATTTTGGCAGCATTCACCTACAGCACCCTATCAGCAACTGAACACATTCATCTCTGGAATAAATGATTAATGAGCTGCCTATCATTTCCACTCCTTTTGTACCAAGTGGTGGAGGCTTCAGTTGATCGTATTGCAGCCATCAACATCATTACTGAAATTGATTCTGCCACTAGAGGGTTGTGCTAGGATCATCAATTAGCATTTAAATAAAAGAATTAAGTTATGGCATTAAAAATAACAAAAAAATAATCCCTTCTGAGTCACTCTGTCAGACCTGGTAAGGTGATTTTGTTTTTTTGCTCATCAGACAGCATCACAAAACCTTAGATTGAGGAAGGAAGCATGGAAGGATTGTTTTTGTTTCAAGAACAACCCTCTAAGATTTCCAAACATATTCTTTTTATTAATCACTGTCATGTTCCTTAAAATGCAAATTTATGAAACGCTACAATTTGCATTCAATAGTGACCAATGAAGTTGCCAAATTATTTCCTTCAGACGAAAAGTAAAAGGATAGAGTTAGGCATTTTTGAAAGGTCGGGATTTATCCAGAAAGGGGGAAGTTAGAGGAAGGAGATTTACAAATGATACTGAGATACAGCAAAATAAAGTTTTTCTTATATTTCAGCAGGCAGATGTGAGAATGAAGTGATAAGAACATCATCATTTAGATGTCGGGATGATGTGGGCTGCATTTCTAAAACTGATGGCAGATAATGTGGGTCTCCACAGTCCTACAAAAAAGTGACAGATCGTAGTTTTGGTAAAATGATACATCAAGGAAAATGAATGATACTTGGAATAGGTATTTTAGCATCTCTTTCTGCTCCTGGGACCAAGTTCCTCAAGTTCTCAATATTACTGAGCTTAAACTCCTTCCTCATCTATGTTCATCTTCCAGCATGGCTTTCTCCTATTTCCTCATTGTTTCCTCTCTCTTCCCCTGTTGAATTTCAAATTCAAATATAAACAGTTGGTTTTATCTGCCTCTGAATTAAGACACCACCTTTACTACATTGTATTGGTCACGACATTGAAGTGCATGTGCATTTTCTTCAGAGCTGAGACGCATTGATTATACAACGAAATGGAGCTATCATAGGTCCTCAATCCAGCTGCTCTGTCCTATACTTGATTAATATTCTTTCCCCAATCTGTTGGTAGTGGTATTGTGACTTTTCATTTCTGTCTTTGTGAAATTTTAAGAAGAAGCTAACAAAGGCTGCTTTGAGGACTGCTAAGTAGAGGACATTTTTACCTAACATTGATTAATGTAGATAGCTGAGACTTACTTGTATTTTGAAAAATGGGAAGAAAATGGTCATGGTAAGAAGCACTGGGTGATAAGAAAAACACATAGTAACAAGATTTCTACATGTGAGCCAATAGCAAACTTCCTCTATGTGTTAAAATTCTCCAGTGAGAAATACAGCAACTCGTTTCAGACACCATGAGATGGACAGTTTAGGCCAAGTTGTGCTTGACCTAGTGGTGAATGACCACACACTTCTTTAACTTTGGCACAAGTGGTTCATCAATCTCCCACTTTCCCTCAGATCTTTTTTCAGCGTAGTATTCTAGGCACCAACTGGCCAGTGTTCACCTGTTTGTCATTTTCAGCTTAACTACCAATTTGGACAATTGGAGAGGTATTCGAACCGGATGGTAAAGCTGAAATTAGATCTCAAGTCTCTTGACTGAAGTCTAATACTCTTATATTTCATAGACAATGAACTGGACCAGATGAATTCTTCTGTTAGTATGATGTATATTATATGAACTTCCAATAATTTTAAAGCTAACTTTTTATTATAAAAATGATACAGGCTCATGGTAAAGTCACTGTGGGAAACAGTATGGTGTTACTTCAAAAAATTAAAAATAAAATTACCAGGCAGATGTGGTGGCTCACACCTGTAATCCCAGCACTTGGGGAGGCCATGGTGGGAGGATTGCTTGAGCCTAGGAGTTCAAGACCAGCCTGGGCAACACAGCGAGGTCCCAACTCTACAAAAACAAATTCCAAGAATTAGTTGGGCATGGTGGAGCATACCTGTAGTCTCGGCTGAAGCAGAAGGATCACTTGAGCCCAGGAGTTCAAGGCTTCAACAAGCCATGCTTGTGCCAGTGCACTCCAGCCTGGGTGATAGAGTGAGACCCTGTCTCAAAAAAAAAGAAAAAAAAAGAAAGAAAAAAGAATTACCATGTGATCCAGCAATTGCACTTCTGGGTATAAACTTAAAATAATTGAAAGCCATCTTTTGAAATGGTCTCAAAGAGTTATTTGTGTACCAATATTTATAGCAGCATTATTCACAATAGCTAAAATGTGAAAGCAACTCAAGTGTCCTGGACAGATGAATAAGGAAAATGTGGTATACATATTCAAAGCAATATTATTCAGCCTTATAAAGAAAGGAGCTGGATATGGTGGCTCACGCCTGAAATCCCGACACTTTGCGTGGCTGAGGTAGGAGGATTGCTTGAGGCCGGGAGTTCAAGAAGAGCCTGGGTAACATGGTGAGATCCCATGTCTACACAAAATACAAAAATGTGCCAGACACGGTGGCACATGCCTGTAGTCTTAGCTACTCGGGAGGCTGAGGTGGGAGGTTTGCTTGAACCTGAGAGGTGAAAGCTGCAGTGAGCTATGATCACACCACTGCAATCCAGCCTGAGTGACAGATTAAGACCCTGACAAAAAAAAAAAAAAAAGGAAATTTTGATATGCTGAAACATGAATAAATTTTGAGGATATTATGCTAAGCAAAATAATCTAACCAAAAAAGACAAATACTTTATGATTCCACCTGTATAAGGTACTTAGATTGGTCAAAATCATAGAAAGAGAAACTAGAAAGGTGGTAGCCAGAGACTAAAGGGGAGGGAATGGGGACTTACTGTTTAATGGATACTGAGTTTCAGTTTTACACAATGAAATGAGTTTTGGAGATGACTGGTGGTGATGGTTGCACATAATTATGAATGTATTTAATATCATTGAATTGTATGCTTCAAAAAGGTTAAGGTGGTAAATTTTATATTATACGTATTTTGCCACAATAAAAAATTGGGAAAAAATGCAGGCTTATCACAAGAAAAAAAAATTACATAAAGTATAAAGTGGAAGTAAATTTCTTCTTAGCAGTTTGCCCCATTATCTTCCTGCTCTATGTGTCACCTCCCTAAACTCCAACTCTCACTTTCTAGGAAAAGCTGCTTTAAAGTCTGTACACATGTAAGGAAATGTTCTTTACATAAACCACATCTGGCTGTGTTTCTCTGTGTTCATCTTTGCCTCTCTCTCTTTGCCTGGATAAGATCATACTGCATAAACTCTCCTCTAATGGTTTTTTCCTATCTAAAATATGTATTTTGAAGAGTTAACCTTATTAGCCTATATATAATTTTTAAAAACTGACTGAATGGTGTGTGATTAGATGTCTATATCTCCCATTGATAGAAATGTAGGGTATTTCCATTCATTTTTACAAATGATACTGCAGTGAGCATCTTTGAGTATAAATCTTTGGGTACTTGTGAGTGAGTTAATTTCTCAGATAAATTAGGTGGAATTATGAGCCAAAAGTTATGTGTATTTTACATTTTGATAGATATTGACGAATAGCCCTCCAAAAGTTGAACTAATTATCTCCCTATAAACTAAACAGCATAAGAAAGTGCCTGTTTTCCAAACACCTTCAACACTTAGCATTATAAAATTTCTACTTATAGCCATGTAGTAGATGAAAATATTGAAAATATTTTAATTTACATATATTCAATTCTGAATGAGGTTAAACATAGATTTTATATGACTATTCACTGTTTGTATTTATTTACAATGCACTGCTTGTTCATTTCCATGCTCAATTTTAATGGTGTTTACTTTGAGGAAAAAAAAATACCTATACGGAAAAGCCCTGAATTATATGTAATTCCCTCTTTCTACACCTTTTCTGCTATAATTTGAAAGTTAGCTTTGGTCAGTTTTTTCACTGTCACTGTTTCTTTCCTCCCTCTCCTCCCTTCCTCCCTTCCTCCCTTCCTCCCTTCCTCCTTTCCTTTCTTCCTTCCTTCCTTGACAGGGTCTTGCTATATTGCCCAGGCTGGAGTGCAGTGGCTATTCACAGGTGTGATCCTAGTGCACTACAGCTTTGAACTCCTGGGCTCCTGTCTCAGCCTCCTTAGCAGCTGGGAGTACAGGTGCATGCCACTGCACCCAGTGCCTTGTTTCTTTTATGATAATCATTTCTCTTTCAATGTTTAACCAGATTCTCCACACCTTGACAGCAATTAGGGTGAGGAGGACTAATAGTACTGCCAAAGGTCCCTGATGGTCTTGTTTCAGAGATAGTTTTTGTTATAACATTGCTTAGCCCATTATGCTTTATAATCTTCTTCTCAGTAACTGTGTGTCCTTGGTATTCATCTTGTTTCTCAGTCATTTCTACTATAGAAAGAATCATATTTTCAAGAATAACAAAATGTCTGATACCCTGTTTTCAGGATACCTTCATATACTAACAGACCAAAGTGACTGGACTTGGCCAATTCAGTTACAATGAATCCTATTGAAAAATGAACCTGGTTTACCTGAGGGCTAACTATTCAGGAACAACTGTTTATCATGAAGACTTTTTAGTTTAATTTTCGAATAGGAAATGTATTCACATGTGTATTAGGTTCTCCAGAGAAGCAGAACCAGTAGGATACACACACACACACACACACACACACACACACGGGGATTATGGGAACTGACTTCATGACCATAGAGGCTGAGAAGTCCCAGGATGCACCATCTGCAAGCTGAAGAATGAGGACAGCCAGTGGTGCAATTCAGTCCAATTCCGAGGTCCTGAGAACCAGGGGAGCCAATGATGTATCTCTCAGCTGAAGGCATGAGAACGTGTGTGTGTGTGTGTGTCTGTGTGTGTGTCTGTGTGTGTGTTGGGGGGTGCAAGTCCTGGAGTCCAGAGGCCCAAGAACCAAGAGCTTTGATGTCCAAAAACAGGAGAAGATGGATGTTCAGGCTCAAGAATAGAAAAATTCATTCTTCATCCACCTTTCTGTTTTATCCTGGCACTCAATAGACTGGATGATGTCCACTCACATAGGTGAGGCTGGATCACCTTTACTCAGTCTACTGATTCAAATGTGAATCTCTTCTGGAAACATCCTCACAGACACACCCCGAAATAATGTCTTACCAACTATCTGGGCATCCGTTAGCCCAGCCAGGTGGACACATACAATTAAGCACCACAACGTGGCTCAAAAGTCAAGAAGTATAAAGAAAACAAAGTGAAAAGGTTTTTTTTTCATCCCCATCCATTATCTTCCAGTTTCCCCACCCTATCCTCATGGAGTTTGTAGTATATTGAACAGGTAGACCACCAAGAAATTATAATAAGGTACATTCAGTCTTCTCATTATCAGTAATTTTTTATTATGTTTCTGGGTTCTGGGAGGAGGGTGTTACAGAATGCTGAGCTGGGAAGCTTCAATCATGAGATTTTAATATTTATCAATGAAGGGTTTAAAATGATGAAGAATGAGTTAAAGGAATTAACTGCCACAGAGAAAAATAAAGTGGTCCCTTGGCCTACTTCTTGGAATCTCTATTGCGATAATTGCTATGTGTGTGGCAACTTCCTGGAGGTTACTTATGTAAAAATGTACCCTGAAGTAATTCAAATGTGTCACGCTAATGCTCTGTCCACTTCTTACTAAAATGTATGGGTTAAAATTAACAGTAATACTTTTGTCTGGATACTGAATCCAACTAAGTAGAAATTACTCATTTCTAAGTTGTAATGGATTCTATATAAATGTAACATTGTTATAATACAATTATATGTATACAATGTAAAAATGTAATATATTGTGTATATGTACAAATGTACATTTGTTGTGCAATATTGTGCAATATAATTGTAATATTTTCAAGCCCTATATGAAAAAGCTGTTATTTGCATGACTGTATCCTATGAATAGTTATGGAAATGAATAAATAAGCTTTTTAGAAACAGTTTACAGAGTCATAAACACTTAAATATTTGCGCCTGAATTTTCTCATCAATTCTTTAGGTGTTTTCCCCTAAACAAAAGAATCTGTCTTTATTTTTCATGAAATCACTTTTCTATTTTGGCATACATTTCTTTTTCATTTTAAAGTCTGCAATCTTCATTATATAACCTGCAGGCTATATGAGTGAGGTAATCCACTCTCCCTCTCTGCTGGAGGGGGAATGTTTTCCTGTGCCACTCTGTAATTTGTTTTGCAACAATTATTGCTATTTGTAAGCATATCTTGTAATCACAAGATCCATGTAGCTGAATTTAGAATCTGTTGAGAACACAGAAGGCAGCAGCAGTGTTTCTAAATGTCACTGACTTAATGATTTTAACTAATAAAATTTTTAAAGATTCAAATGCATCAACCCAAATCATCCATTTCTGAAATGTATTTTAGATAAATCCCTTGAAGTGTTCTTTTGTTGCAAATGGGTGTCATTATGCATTAGTTCCTTTCTCCAAATCCCTGCAACCCCCTAACCTAATTTCCAATAAGACAGTCTATCAGACAATTTATCTCTAGTTCCTGTGTTGTAAAATTATGGAACCTAATGTTGTGTTCCAGATTGTTTAGGGAGTCATACCTAGAAGCATTTTGTGCCTTATACTTCTTTCTACTCTTTTGATTAAGAAAACATAAATGTGTACATAACTGGTATATTTTCCAATTATTTTAGGTGAACTTCACAAATGTATTTTGGCCCTTTTGCGGGGGCCTATTTTTCCTTTTAAAAAGTACCAACCATTCAACTTTGAATAACAGATTATACAGTGGAGCATTATTTTTTTGAAAAATAAATTATCTTAGGTAGAATTTTAGAGTTTGTATATACTCATCATTTATTTTCCCTGTACTGCTTAAAATGTATTCTTAAATTTGTATGTTGGGCCAGGCACGGTGGCTCACACCTGTAATCCCAGCACTTTGGGAGGCTGAGGCAGATGGATCACAAGGTCAGGAGTTCGAGACCAGCCTGGCCAATATGGTGAAATCCCATCTCTACTAAAAATACAAAACATTAGCCGGGTGTGGTGGCATATGCCTGTAGTCCCAGCTACCTGGGAGGCTGAGGCAGGAGAATCGCTTGAACTCAGGAGGTGGAGGTTGCAGTGAATCGAGATCGCACCACTGCACTCCAGCCTGGGTGACAGAGTGAGACTCCGTCTCAAAAAAAAGAAAAATTATGTTAAATAGGTTTAGGTTATGAGATGAAGATAAAGTAGGAAAAGCAACATAGAACATATTTTATTCCTATTGAAATGTTATCTTTATTTTCCTTAAAAAGGGATAAAGTGGGATATTAGTGCCAATTTTGGCAGATGAGTGGTCTGGTGACAAATAACACAGTAATAAATTGATTGCCCCCTTATATCTGCACTGGTAACTAAAGTTTACATTTGGTAAAGAAGATAGAAGCCTTGGCAGCTGCCTTAAATTCTGCTGTGGAAACAAGTGTTGCATATATATATATATATATAATTTTTTTTTTGAGTCACAGTCTCACTCTGTCACCCAGGCTGGAGCACAGTGGCGTGATCTCAGCCCCCTACAACCTCCACCTTCTGGGTTCAAGCAATTCTCCTGCCTCAGCCTCCCGAGTAGCTGGGATTACAGGTGCGTGCCACCACGCCCAGCTAATTTTTGTCTTTTTAGTAGAGACGAGGTTTCACCATGTTAGCCAGGCTGGTCTTGAACTCCTGACCTCAGGTGATTCACCCGCCGTGGCATCCCAAAGTGCTGGGATTACAGGCGTCAGCCACTGTGCACAGCCATAAATATACATGTCTTACCTTGAGTTGTTTTCATGACTGACTTACACTGCGGAGAGTGAAGGAAATGGCTCAGTGGGTCAATTCCTTGAGGTCACCGAGTCCCAACAGAAATAGTCCACAAATTCCCCTGGTTTAGAGGCAATGATTTCTAATTCCTAGCTCCCCACTTGGTCCACAGTATGTTCATCTGGAAAACATTTAGTCATTTCTGAGGAGATTCTAAAATGAGGCAACCCGTGGTCAACTGTCTGCCTTTCATAAAAGGTCAATCAAATACATGACCAACAAAGACATACATTTCTGAGCCATATGGAAAAAATAATTGACTAAATGGGACCCTGATCACTTAAAAGAATAGATGCGTCTCTTAAAAAGAAAATGTATTCTCTCATCAGTTCCAATATTTTCATAACATTTAAAGCTCTCAAACGCTAAATAAAAATATTAAAACATTTGAGTGAAATGTGGCACTGTTTCTGATTTTCTATAAGGTTATGATAAATTCACTTGACACAATTTAACTTTAAATGATCATGTCATGTTAAGCAGAATTAAATTAATGAAAATAAATGTTACCATCTAAATAATAAATATTTCCTAATTGAGTAGCTAAGGTAAAAATAATGCTAAATTATCTAGTTTTTAATTAGTAATTATTCAACAGAAGATTTCTCCCTGCTAATTATCTTTCAAGATTCAGATGAAAAGATACTAAGATCTTTTAACAAAACCATTCATTTAAGCCCGTTATTGAACAGACTATATTACCTTAACATTTTATGGTATGAGATTCTCACAGTCAAAATCATTGGCTTGTTTTCCTGGGTGATATTTCAAACTCCTGTGATAAATGAATAGTTGCTTAGAAAAGAGGGCTAATTAAGTCATAGTGTCATTTACGGCATTGCCCAAAACTGTCACTCTGCTCACATACTTTCCTTCAACTTACAGGCCTCGCTATTGTCTGATAACTGTTTGGAAGTTTTCTGAATTTTGCATCTTGAATACCTCACTGTTGTTCTTTATCTGCCCACCGAAGAGACAATCATGTTGAAATTGCATTTTTTAATATGCAAAAGCCACAGTATTTGTCTAAAATTTACATTCTGTAATATGTAAGGAAACAATAGTATGCAAACTACAGTTTTATCCTTGCAATCAATATGCATGTATTACACTATAATTGTTTATGGCCTACACTTCTGGCCTTCATTAGCCATCTCAAAATGTCATGCTGTAGGTCAAATGGGGTCATAAAGAACATAAGTGGCTTACCTCAAACCAACATCACTATTAGAAAGTAACTTAAAACACATGCTTTGTTGGTATTTTAGATTTAACATCATCTTCTTAGGAAAGATAACCTGTGGTTCCAGAATTACTAATTTTTTTAGCAACCTATCAGAATCAAATTCTATGCAAATTAAATAAGAAACCAAATTGGAGTTTCACTAAATAGAACCTACAGAATTTGCTTGTTGTTAATGCTGGTGGATTTCTTTGAAACCTTAGACTAGTTAAATATTAAATAGCTAGTAAGAGTGGAGACATTTCTAGAGATTATACTAGACAGCTGTCGACTGAGATTTCATAGGGCAGATTTTAGACCTTATTTGTATCTCCAGTAGTTAGCCCAGGATTTTTACTCAAAGTGCTTGTTAAATAATATACTGCATATTAAATTAATACCTTAAAAAGACAACCTCACTCTAGAAAAACAAAAGACAGCCTCAAAAATTCTATAAATTTAGTAATAATACTAGGTGATCATTCAGAGCACTTAACTCACCTTATGGATAGGTGCTTTCGGAGTTGTGTTCAATTTTGTCACTTTCAGATGAAAATAAAAGTGAACACTGGAAGAACATCTGTAAAATTACAGCTAAAAACAACCATATTGTAGTTCATCATCCATTCCCTACATTAGATTGTGCTGGATATTTCTTCAAAAATTCAATGTTAGTAAAAAGTTTGATTGTCCTAGTGAATTTAATGATATTAAAACTCTATAACCTATTGTTCTTTTCCTTTCTTAGCTTCCCAGGAAGACTTGGGGCTAAATTCAATGCCTAATTATATTTTCTATATTAGTTTGGGTGTTTTTGTAGTTACCATTTCCTTTTTTCAATGTTTCCCTTTTTATTTTTACAGTTTAATCCTTTTTAGAAATGTGTGCTGTATATTATGAATTAATGTCAGTTTTTTTATTCTTAATCCTCATTTTTCAATTGTTTTTGAGCTTTCAAAACACATTGTTCACTACTCCTTGAAACTTTTTTTTTTTTTTTTTTTTTTGAGACAGAGTTTTGCTCTGTTGCCCAGGCTGGTGTGCAGTGGCACAATCTCGGCTCACTGCAGCCTCCGTCTCCCAAGTTCAATCAATTCTCATGCCTCAGCCTCCCGAGTAGCTGGGATTATAGGTGTGCACCACCATGCCCACCTAATTTTTTGCATTTTTAGTAGGGGCAGGGTTTCTCCATCTTGCCCAGGCTGATCTCAAACTCCTGGACTCAAGTGATCCAACTGCCTTAGCCTTTCCAAGTGCTGGGATTACAGGTGTGAACCACCACACCAGCTGAAACTCTCTCTTCCTTGCCTTTCACTATATTCTTTCAGTCAACAAATATTTATTGAATACTTAATAGTTGTCAGGCACTGTTGTGATTCCTCTCCCAATTCAATGATCCTCTTCCTCATCCCACTTACTCTCAGTTCTGCCCCATAAATGGTGCAGGTCCACCAAGGTTCTGTCATTTATTTTATGATGTTCTCAATTCTAAACTCTGTGCCTTGATTTAGGAACACAATCCCTTACTTGAAACTTTTGAAGCCACATATGCTTCAAAATTCTGAATTTTTGGATTTTAGCAAAGTCATAGATTGTAACAACCATATATTTTGTAACACTTTACACAGAGAGGGGCAGCACTCTTTAATCAAATATATTAATATTTCTGCAATGAAATATATGAATGTTTACACAAACCGAGATAGGGACTATGACTACTATAGTAGTATATATAGACTATAACCCTCACTGCATTTTTTTTTTTTTTTTTTTTTTGAGACAGGATCTCGCTCTGTCACCCAGGCTGGAGTACAGCGGCACAATCTCGGCTCACTGCAATCTCCGTCTATGGGGTTCAAGCAGTTCCCTGCATCAGCCTCCTGAGTAGCTGGGACTACAGGTGCCCACCACCATGCCCGGCTAATTTTTGTATTTTTGGTAGAGATGAGATTTCACTATATTGGCCAGGCTGGTCTCGAACTCCTGACCTCAGGTCATCTGCCTGCCTCGGCCTCACTACAATTCTTACCAGGTGTTGCGGCTAAATGAGTTTTGTCTTAGAAAATGCTTTTGCTTTTCAAACCATTTTCGATTTTGAGATTGCAGATAAGGGATGATTTATCTCTTAAACTTTTCCTACTTTAAATATATTAAGCAAATTTTGTCTCGAATCTGTCTGGTCCTACATTTCCAAATACCTTCTGGACATCTTTACTAAAGGACCTATCAAATACTTTAATTTGTACCAAAGCAAATGTATTGCCTTCTAACCCACTGATCTCTTTCTTGGTTGTCATTCTGTTTAACTCTTTAGCATCATCACTGAAACCTATGGAATCCATCATAATAGTTCTTGAACTCCTTGCCTCCTATCACCCGCCCTAATATTCACGTAGGTTCTTTTCTATTTTCCCTAAGCTTCGGCCGGCTTGAGAAATAAAGGGACAGAGTACAAAACAGAGAATTTTAAAGCTGGGCGTCCAAGGGAGACATCACATGTCGGTAGGTTCCATGATGCCCCTCAAGCCGCAAAAACCAGCAAGTTTTTATTAGGGATTTTCAAAAGGGGAGGGAGTGTGTGAATAGGTGTGGGTCACAGACATCAAGTACTTTACAAGGTAACAGAATATCACAAGGCAAGTGGAGGCAGGGTGAGATCACAGGACCACAGGACCGGGGTGAAATTAAAATTGCTAATGAAGTTTCGGGCACCATGGTCATTGACAACATCTTATCAGGAGACAGGGTTTTGAGAGCAACTGGTCTGACCAAAAATTTATTAGGCAGGAATTTCCTCTTCCTAATAAGCCTGGGAGCACTATGGGAGACTGGGGTCTATTTCACCCCTACAGCCTCGACCATAAGAGACGGGCACACCTAGGGTGGCCGTTTATAGGCCTATACCCCCAGGCGCATATTCTCTTTCCCAGGGATGTTCCTTGCTGAGAAAAAGAATTCAGCGATACTTCTCCCATTTGCTTTTGAAAGAAGAGAAATATGGCTCTGTTCCGCCCAGCTCACCAGTGGTCAGAGTTTAGGGTTATCTCTCTTATTCCCTGAACAATTGCTGTTATCCTGTTCTTTTTTCAAGGTGCCCAGATTTCATATTGCTCAAACACACATGCTCTACAATTTGTGCAGTTAATGCAATTATCACATGGTCTTGAGGCAACATACATCTTCCTCAGCTGACAGGATTAAGAGATTAAAGTAAAGACAGGCATAGGAAATCACAAGGGTATTGGTTGGGGAAGTGATAAGCGTCCATGAAATCTTCACAATTTATGTTTAGAGATTGCAGTAAAGACAGGCATAAGAAATTATAAAAGTATTAATTTGGGGAACTAATAAATGTCCATGAAATCTTCACAATCCATGTTCTTCTGCCATGGCTTCAGCCGGTCCTTCCGTTTGGGGTCCCTGACTTCCCGCAACAATTGTCACAGTTCTGACAATGGTGCAGGCCTTCATTACCTCTCCTCTCAGTTTTGTGACTTCTCAAACTAGGCTAGATAGGCTAATTTATTCATGCACTATATTAAACATTGGCAAATACCAATAAGGCAGGCTTAACTTCAGGTTCCCCATTTACAGGGACCTCTTCTTAGTGGGGAAGGCTAATTAAAGGATTAAATAAATTAGGGAACATTTGGTACAATGGGCTATTTTGCAACCATTAAAGACAATGAGATTATTCTATACGTCAGTTGCCAAGACATATTAAGAAAAAATGCGGCCGGGCGTGGTGGCTCACGCCTGTAATCCCAGCACTTTGGGAGGCTGAGGCGGGGGGTTCACAAGGTCAGGAGATTGAGACCATCCTGGCTAATACGGTGAAACCCCGTCTCTACTAAAAATACAAAAAAATTAGCCGGGCATGATGGTGGGCGCCTGTAGTCCCAGCTACTTAGGAGGCTGAGGCAGGAGAATGGCGTGAACCTGGGAGGCGGAGCTTGCAGTGAGCCAAGATCATGCCACTGCACTCCAGCCTGGGCGACAGAGCAAGACTCTGTCTCAAAAAAAAAAAAATGCATGTTGCAGAATAGTGTATTGAGGTCCTATGAACACATAGTTTGTCTATATAGAAAGCTATATACAAAAACATGCATATTAAATTAATACCTTTAAAAGACAACTTCACTCTAGAAAAAACAAAAGACAACTTCAAACTTCTATAAATTTTGTAATAATACTAGTTGATCACTCAGAGTATTTACCTCACCTTATGAAGAGATGCTTTCAGAGTTGTGTTTAATTTTGTCACTTCTAGATGAAAATAAAAGTGACCATTTGAAGAACATCTGTAAAATTACAACTAAAGACAACCATATTGTAGTTCACCACTGATAGCACTGTCTCTGGAAAGACAATGTGGACTTTATTTTCTGATTTTTCTTTTTTTAGTGTTGTAAGTTTTAAAAGAATATGTATTTTAATCTGAAAAGGGATTATCAAATTAAATGTGATGATATGAATAAATAAATATAATGAAGAAAGGAATATAACACGAAGTGGCCAGGCACAGTGGCTCGCACCTGTAATCCCAGCACTTTGGTAGGGCAAGGCGGGCAGATTGCTTGAGTTCAGGAGTTCAAGACCAGCCTGGGCAAAAATCACAAAACCCGGTCTCTACCAAAAATACAAAATATTAGCCGGGCATGGTGGAGCACACCTGTGGTCCCAGATACTTGGGGGACTGAAGTGAGAGGATCGCCTGACCCCAAGAGGTCAAGGCTGCAGTGAGCTGAGATCATGCCACTGCACTCCAGCCTGGGCAACAGAGTGAGGCTCTTGTCTCAAAAGAAAAAAAAGGTGGAAATATAGCACAAAGTAACTAACTCAGGCTAAGTTATGAAAATCTTAGAAAATGCTTTCCTTTGAGTGCAGCAGATTGGGTGCTGGAGAGTAGCTTCAAGGGGAAACCAGATTTGACACTGATGTTAGATATGGAAGAGAGTGAAAAGGACTGGAGATAGTCAAGTGTTTCTGGGCAACTGGGTGGCTTATGGTAGCTTTAAAAGAAACAGGGCTAATCAAAACCACAGTGAGATGCTACTTCAGAGCCATTAGTGCAGTTATAATAAAAATAAGTCAGTGAAGGGTTTCAACTTTTGGTAATATGGACCTGCTCTAGTCAGTGGAGAGCCTCTGAAGGTTGTTGATTTTTAAATAAAATACTTTTTTTTTTATTTTGGAGTAATTTTAGATTTGCAGAAAAGTTACAAAGATAGTACAGAGGGTTCTCATATAAGCCCTCAACCAGTTTGCCTCCCTTAATGTTATCTTACGTTATCATGGTATATTTGTCAAAACTAAGAAACCAACATTGGTAAGTTATTATTACCTGAATGCCAGTCTTCATTCAGATTTCACTGGTTTTTCCATTAGTGTGCTTTTTCTTTTCCAGGAGCCAGTAGAGGATCCCACATAACATTTAGTTGTCATGGTCTCTGTAATCTCCTCACTCTGAGTTTCTCTTCTCAGTCTTTCCTTGTTTTTCATGAACTTGACAGTTTTGAGGGGTACTGATCAGAAAGTTTTTCGAATATTCCTCAATTTGGGTTTGTCTGACATTTTCTCATTATTATACTGGAGGTAAGGGTTTTAGAAAAAATATCACACAGGTATTTTTATCACATTATTTTAGAGGACACATCACTGCTGATGTTAACCTTGATCACTTCATTTAAGATGTTTGCTAGGTTTTTCCACTGTAAGCGTCCCAGAAAGCTTTTCCTTTCCATACTTCTGAGGATTTTAAGCTTTACATTATATTACAAGTGGTGTTTAATGAGATTTTTTTGGCTGGGTGATGTGAAGAGGGTGGAAAAAAGAAGGTCAGTTACATAGCTAAGGTTGTCGTAATAATTCAAGTGACAGAGGACAAGCACTTGGACTTCTAGTGGCTATAGTAGATAGTAAAATGGATTGGAGATATTCAAGTGTTTCTGGGCGACTGGGTGGCTTACGGTAGCTTTAAGAGAAACAGGGTAAGTCAAAACCACAGTGAGATACCACTTTATACCCATTAGGAAAGTTATAATAAAAAGTCAGATAATAAGAAGTGATGGTGAGGATGCAGAAAAATTAGAATCCATATACACTGCTGATGGGAATGTAAAATGGTATGGCCACTTTGGAAAACAGCCAGGCAGTTACTCAAAAAATTGAACATTTTACTATTTGATGCAGCAATTCCACTTTTAGGTACATACTTGAGAAATAGAAACACAGGTACACATAAAAATGTATACACGCATCTTCATAATGGCATTACTCATTATAACCAAATGGCAGAAACTACCCAAATGTCCATCAATTGATGAATGAACAAAATGTGGTATATCTTATTCAGCCATAAAAAGGGTGGAAACACTAACATGCTATGTTACAACACAGATGAACTTTGAAAATGCTATGCTAAGTGAAAGAAGCCAATCACAAAAGACCACATATTATGATTCCATTTGTATGACATGTCCAGAATGGAGACAAATCTAGAGACAGAAAGTAGATTAATAGTTGCTTAGCACTGGGGGAATGGGTGGATGGTGGAGGGATCAGGCTATAATAGGGCAAATGGTATGAGGTTTCCTTTTGGGGTGATGAAAATGTTTTCAAATTGCTTATGGTGATGGTTATACAACCTTGAATACACTAAAAGCCATAGAATTGTACACTTGAATTTCGTAAATTGTATGATATGTAAATTACATCTCAATGAAATTATTACCAAAAAAATCTGTAACACATGGCAGGGTAACCATACTTGTTCAAACTACACTCATTCAAATCAAAGGGCTGGTGGGACACCCAGGTGGAGCAGCTGAAAACTTAGGTTGGGTCTAGAGATATGGCACCACAAATCATTAGCATAAAGGAGTCACTCAGTTGAAAGCAAGATAATTCATTTAGTCCAATTTACTAAATATAGTAGCTGAAGGGAAGGTTTCAAGCAGGGCAACTTCAACATTTAATAGCACTGAATTTTCAGGGGTTAACACAGAACTGAGGACTGACTCTGATATGGTTTGGCTCTGTCTCCCCACTCAAATCTCATCTCAAACTGTAATCTCCATGTGTTGAGGACAGAGGTGACTGAATCATGGGGGTGGTTTCCCCCATGCTGTTCTCATGCTAACAAGTGAGTTCTCAAGAGATCTGATGGTTTTATAAGGCAGTTTTCCCTGCTCTTGCTTGCTCTCTCTCTCCTGCTGCCTTGTGAAGGTGTCTGCTTCCCCTTCTGCCATGATTATAAGCTTCCTGAGACCTACCCAGCCATGTGGTACTGTAAGTCAGTTAAACCTCCCTTGTTTATAAATTACCCATTCTTGGGTAGTATAATATCTTTATAGCGGTGTGAAAATGGACTCATACAGTTAACTGGTACCAGAAGTGGGGTACTGCTATAAAGATATAGAAAATATGGAAGTGACTTTGGAACTGGGTAATGGGCAGAGTTTGAAATAGTTGGAGGGCTCAGAAGAAGAAAGGAAGATGTGGAAATGTTTAGAACTTCCTAGAGACTTGTTGAATGGTTTTGACCAAAATGCTGATAGTGATATGGACAATGAAGTCCAGGCGGAGGTGGTCTCAGATGGAGATGAGAAACTTATTGGGAACTGGAGCAAAGGTCAGTCTTACTATGCTTTAGCAAAGAGACTGGCAGCATTTTGCCCCTGCTTTAGAAATCTGTGGAACTTTGAACTTGAGAGAGATAATCTGAAATTGGAACTTATGTTTAAAAGGGAAGCAGAGCATAAGGTTTGGAAAATTTGCAGTGTGACTAAGAGATGGAAAAGAAAACCCATTTTCTGGGATGAAATTCTAGCAAGCTGCAGAAATTTGCATAAGTAATGAGGAGCCAAATGTTAATTGCCAAGACAATGTGAAAAATGTCTCCAGGGCATGTCAGAAATCTTGGTGGCAACCCCTCCTATCACAGGCCTGGAGACCTAAGAGGAAAAAATGGTTTCCTGTGCAGGGCCAGGTGCCCGCTGCTATGTGCAGCCTCAGAACTTGGTGCCCTGCATCCCAGACTTTCCAGCCCCAGACATGGCTAAAAGGGGCCAAGGTATAGCTTGGGCTGTTGCTTCCAAGGGTGCAAGCCCAAAGCCTTGGCAGCTTCCACATGGTGTTGGGCCTGCAGGTGCACAGAATTCAAGAGTTGAGGTTTGGGAACCGCCACCTAGATTTCACAGGATGTATGGAAATACCTGGATGTCCATGCAGAAGTCTGCTGCAGGGGCAGAGCCCTCATGGAGAACCTCTGCTAGGGTATTGCATTAGGGAAATGTGGGATTGGAGCCCCCACAAAGAGTATCCACTGGGGCACGCCTAGTGGAGCTGTGAGATGAGGGCTACCATCCTCCAGACCCCAGAATGGTAGCTCCACTGATAGCTTGCACCTTGTGCCTGGAAAAGCCAAGGACACTCAGTGCCAGCCTGTGAAGGAGCTGCCCAAGGCCATGGGAGCCCACCCCTTGCATCAGCATGCCCACGATGAGAGACATGAAGTCAAAGGAGATTATTTTGGAGCTTTAATAGTTAACGACTGCCCTGCTGGATTTTGGACTTGCATGGGGCTATGGGGTTTTGGTCAATTTGTCCCATTTGGAATGGGAGCATTTACCTTATGCCTGTACCACCATTGTATTTAGAAAGTAACTAACTTGCTTTTGATTGTACAGGCTCATAGGTGGAAGGGATTGCACTTGCCTTATCTCAGATAAGACTTTGGAATGTGGACTTTTGAGTTAATGCTGAAATGAGTTAAGGCATGGGGGGCTGTTGGGAGGGAAGGCATGATTGGTTTTGAAATGTGAAAAGACATGAAATTTGAGAGAGGCCAGGGGCAGAATGATATAGCTTGCTCTGTATCCCCAACCAAATCTCATCTTGAATTGTAATACCCGTTATCCCCATTTGTCAAGGGAGAGAGACCAGGTGGAGGTAACTAACTATATCATACAGCCGTTCTCCCATGCTGTTCTCATGATAGTGAGTGAGTTCACAATGAGATCTGTTGGGTTTTTTTGTTTGTTTGTTTTGAGATGGATTCTTGCTCTGTCAGTAAGCAGGATCTCAGCTTACTGTAACCTCTGCCTCCTGGGTTCAAGCGATTTTCCTGCCTCAGCCTCCTGAGTAGCTGCATGCACCACCATGCCCAGCTTTTTGTATTTTTTTTGTAGAGATGGGGTTTTGCCATGTTGAGTAGGCTGGTCTTGAACGTCTGACCACAAATGATCCACCCACCTCGGCCTCCCAAAGTGCTAGGATTATAGGAGTGAGCCACTGTGCTCAGCTGATCTGATGGTTTTATAAAGCAGTTTTCCCTGCTCTTGCTCTCTCTCTCTCTCTCCTGCTGCCTTGTGAAGGTGCCTGCTTTCCCTTCCACCATGACTGTAAGTTTCCTGAGGCCTCCCCAGTCATGTGGAATTGTGAGTCAATTAAGCCTCCTTTGTTTATAAATTACCTATTCTTGGGGATCATCTTTATAGCAGTGTGAAAATGGATTAATGCAGACTCCTCTGGCATTCAAGACAACACTGTTATTGAGACTGACTGATGTCGCTCCTCATTTTCAACTAGTCTCTGAATGAGAATACGTTCTGAGAAATGAACCATTAGACAAATTCATTATCGTGTGAACCCCACAGAACATACTTACACAAACTTAGATGATATATCCTATTGCTCCTGGGCTACAAACTGTACAGCATGTTGTTGTACTGAAGACTTTGTGCAGTTTTAACAGAATGGTCAGTATTTGTATATCTAAACGTAGAAAAGATACAGTAAAAATATGGTATAGCCCAGGCACAGTGGCTCATGCCTGTAATCCTAGCATTTTGGGAGGCCGAGGTGGGCACATTACTTGAGGTCAGGGATTTGATACCAGCCTTGCCAACATGACGAAACCTCATCTCTACTAAAAATTCAAAAATTAGCCAGGCTCAATGGTGGTCGACTGTAATCCCTGCTACTCAGGAGGCTGAGGCAAGAGAATCTCTTAAACCTGGGAGGCAGAGGTTGCAATGAGCCAAGATCATGCCACTGTACTCCAGTCTGGGTGACAGAGCAAGGCTCCATCTCAAAAAAAAAAAAAAAAAAAAAATTACAGTATAGAAGATTAAAAAATGAGTTCAAGACCAGAACGGGTAACCATAGTGAGACCCCATCTCTACCAAAAAATACAAAAATTCACTGGATGTAGTGGTGTGTACCTGTAGTCCTAGCTTCTCAGGAGGCTGAGGTGGGAGACACACTCCTGTCTGAGCAACAGAGCAAGACCCTGTCTTTAAAAGAAAAAAAAAAGATACACCTGTATAGGGCACTTACCATAACTTGTGCTTGCAGACTGAAAGTTGCTTCCAGGTGTCAGTGAGTGAGTGGTGAGTAACGTGAGGGCCTAGGACATTATTGAACCCTACTGTAGACTTTACATACTTAGGCCACACTAAATGTATAAAAATATATTTTTCTTTCTTCAATAATAAATTAACCCTTGCTTATTGTAGCTTTTTTAATTTTTGCACTTTTAAATTTGTTTTAACTTTTCTTTTTTGGATGGGGTCTTGCTGTGTTGCGTAGGCTGAAGTACAGCAGCATGATTGTTGCTCACTGCAGCTTGGAACTCCTGGGCTTGAGCTATCCTGCCACTTTAGCCTCCCAAGTAGCTGGGGCTATAGGCATGCACCACCACACATAGAACACAGAAAAGGTACAGTAGGCCAGGTGCGGTGGCTCATGCCTGTAATCCCAGCACTTTGGGAGGCCAAGACAGGCAGATCACGAAGTCAAGAGATTGAGACCATCCTGGCCAACCAACATGGTGAAACCGTGTCTCTACTAAAAATACAAAAATTAGCTGGGCATAGTGACACACGCCTGTAGTCCCAGCTACTTGGGAAGCTGAGGCAGGAGAATTGCTTGAACCCGGGAGGCAGAGGTTGCAGTTAGCTGAGATCATGCCACTGCACTCCAGCCCAGGTGACAGAGCGAGCCTCCATCTCAAAAAAATAAGTAAATAAATAAAAAAGGTACATTTTTTAAAAACATTTCACTTTTTGAATAACACTTAGCTTAAAACACGCTGTACAGCTGAACAAAAATATTTTTCTTTGTATTCTTATGAACTTTTTTCTATTTTCAAAATTAAATTTTCTTTTTACATTTTAACTTTTTTGTTAAAAACTAAAACACAAGCACACACACTAGCCTAGGCCTATACAGGATCATCAATATCACTGTCTTCTACCTCCATATCTTGTCCCAGTGGAAGTTCTTCAAGGGCCATAACATGCAGGGAACTGTCATCTCCTATAACAAGGTCTTCTTTGGGAAGACCTCCTGAAGGACTCTCCTGAGGCTGTTTACAGTTACCTTTTTTCCTGTAAGTAGGGGTACAGTTTAAAATAATGATAAATAGTAAACACATAGCCAGTAACATGGTATTTTATTATCAAGCATTATGTACCATACATAATTCTATGTGTCATACTTTTATATGCAGCCTACTGTGCTGCTTTACACCATCATCACCACAAACATGTGAGTAATGCATTGTGCTAAGATGTTACGATGCCTTTGTCTTTAGACAGGAATTTTTCAGTTCCATTATGATCTTATGGGACCACCATCATATATGCAGTCTGTCATTGACCAAAGTCATACAGCGTATAACTGTACAGTTGTCTTCATTTCATGTAACAGAATGCTTTACCGTAAATGGCTATGGTAATGCCCCTCAAGTAATCAGCAGAGTATTTTTGGATGACAGAAGTTGAAATTTAAGATTACACTAATTAAAACTAAGTATTTTTGGTATAATTTACAATAATCTATATGGATTTAGAATTATTTCCTTATTCAAGGGAATGGGTCAAGCCATAAAACTTAACTGGCCACATAGGTCATCGGTTATTCTATACTACCTTATTCCAAATCTGCCACATCTTCCCTGCTCACCCCCAACATGGTGTTAGAGAGAGATTCCATACTAAAGATTAGACAGTTGAAAAGAATAAAAAGAAAGTCAAATGATTCCACCAACTCTTTCAATGATCATATATTCCTTGTTTGGAATTTAGTAAATGCTATTTTAAAACCCAGGAAGGCTGGGCATGGTTGTTACACACCTGTAATCCCAACACTTTGGGAGGCTAAGGCGGTAGGATTGCTTGAGGCTAGGTGTTTGAGTCCAGCCTGGGAAACACAGTGAGACCCCATCTCTACATGGAAATTTAGGAAAATCTAGCTGGGCGTGGTAGTGCCCACCTGTAGTCTGAGCTACTTGGGAGGCTGAGCCCAGAAGTTCAAGGCTGCAGTGAGCTATGATTGCACAACCGTATTCCAGCCTGGGCAATAGAGTGAGATCCTGTCTCTACAAAAACAAAACCAAACCAAGCCAGAAAAAGAGATACTTCACAGATTACAGAAGATGTAAGATTCTGTTTGCCTTTTTTTGAGACAGAGCTTCACTCTTGTTGCCTAGGCTGGAGTGCAATGGTGCAATCTTGGCTCACTGCAACCTCCGCCTCCCAGGTTCAAGTGATTCTCCTGTCTCAGCCTCCTGAGTAGCTGATATTACAGGCGCATGTCACCACACCCGGCTAATTTTTGTATTTTTAGTAGAGACAGGGTTTCATCATATTCGTGAGGCTGGTCTCGAACTCCTGACCTTAGGTGATCCACCCGCCTTGGCCTCACAAGGTGCTGGGATTACAGGAGTAAGCCAGCGCGCCCAGTCTCTGTTTGCCTTTTTAATGTCATCTACTTCATTTTGTAAGTAGGGTATCAAGGAAATAATTATCAAGGTATAGTTTGGGAAAAGGTGAGCAAATCCTTAACACAGCTGGCCCAAGGTTTTATTTGGTAGGTGTAAATCTTGACCTTATGGCTATGAAATTTCAAGTTTGTGCTTGAATACATGATTAAAAGAATGAAAATGAAATGACCAATAGTATGTACCATTTTAGTTTTTATTAATAAAATAGAAACCTAGACTCGGACAACTGCTTTATTCTTGCATCTAATCTGACCATATATTGGAGTAGCAATTCTTTATAAAAGGACTTCGGTGAGAACTGTCAATATATCAGTTCCATCGAAAACTCTAGGTTGGAATATCTTAAAAACAGCAAATTAAATATGAGAAAGCACAGAAATCTCTCCCTCAAACAAGAAGGGCTTCCTTTAATAGACTTTAATATAGCTCATTTACAATCGTATGAAAATCCATCAAGATCAATCATGTTGCACAATCCCTAAAGGATAAAACTGAGGGAACTCATGGATAATTTTCACAGCTTCATTGTAAAGTCCAAGATCTGAAAGAAACATTTAAGCAAACATTTAATCTACAATGGAAAGTTGTAACATCAATTATTATCTAAGATATTTTTACCTATTTCCTTTTTCTCACCCTTTTGGAAGTGAGTTTCTAAAAATGGAGATATGGATTATGGATTCTTGTATTTAACTGTGGCGCCAAAAAAAAAAGACATGGGAGTACCATCCATTTTGATGTTCATTATACAGGCAGTTTCTGCCTGGTAGTGTTTTGGGTGTTATGCATTATTCAGTTCCTTCAATTCAGATATTACAACAAAAAAACTAATACTATTTTTGTTATATTTAAAAAAATTATCTTTCAACAAACATTAATTAATCTTTACTGAGTTTCTTACATATATAAGCACTACTTAAAAGCAGGCCAAAACAAAACGTACCCCCATTTTCCTTTAGGATCACAAAATTCTATAGAAATTGAAAATGTGGCAGTACTAAAACTCTAGACCAATATATATCAAACTAAAAATAAAACTGTTTTCCTGTTAATTACATAAAACCAGTCAATACTAGAATGCTTTATTTACCAAAAGGATGGTTATCTTCTTTAAACTGGACATAAGAGGTACACAAGATGGTGGCCTTGGCGGTTACTCTTCCAACCACTTCCACAATTCCAGAGATTTCTTCATCAAGCTAAGACACAGAACAAGACATCAATTTGGTGTTATCACATTTTCAGTTGACAATTAATTTGGAAAACTGTTATACAGGTTACTAATCTATCACTTCAAGTAACAAAGTAATTTTAAAAATTACCAGTGTAAAAGTTAAAATGTAACTTGTTAACAAATGTTTGAGTACTTAACTGTCAGCATGTTAAAATTCCTGCTACCTTTAGTAGTAGCTTCAAGTCCAAAGCTACAATTCAAGTTAAAGACAAAATCACTATTGAAAACGTCCAGCATTTCTATAAGCAGTAATTTCCTATGAGAGGAATCTTCTACAATCTGTATTTCACAATGTGTTCTGTATACATTAACCAAACAGCATATGGATTTGTCTTCACAAAATACCAAAAAAAGTTTTAAGTATGTTAAACATAAAATGCAAACATAAATAAGTAAAAACTGGAAATATATTAACAAACATAGAAAATAAAATAAAATTGAAAACTCTTGAGGGGCTGGTCGAGGCAGGAGGGTTGCTTGAGACCAAGAGTTCAAGACCAGCCTGAGGAACATAGGGAGATGCCATCTCTACAAAAAACAAAACAAAACAAAACAAAACAAAAATTAGCCAGGCATGGTTAAGCATGCCTGTAGTCCCAGCTACTGGGGAGGCTGAGATGGGAGCAACTTGATCTTGGGAGGCTAAGGCTGTAGTGCGCCACGATGGTGCCACTGCATTCCACCCGGGGCAACAGAGTGAGACCCTGTCTCAAAACAAAAAAAACAAAAACGAAACAAAAAACCTCTCGAGGAAGAAAAAAGCAATGTAAATATTTTTCTTATGTGATTTTATGGTCTTTCATAAGGAATGAGAATTGTTATCCAACATTTATGGGATATGTTCAAAAATCATGATGCCCAAAAAATCATTGGTTAAAAATGTAAAAGGAAATATAACGAGAGAATAGTACAAGAATTAAATTTTAGAGCCAGGGACGTTTTACCAGCTCATCCTTTTTAAATCCATTCCAAAAATTAGAAACATCGGCAACAAACCAAATCCAGATGAAGAATTAACTATAATATATATGAGACTTATTAATACTTAAACATACGGGTTCCATCAACTCGATAGTTCCATTTTTTCCTTCTCCATCTGAAAGAATAAACATTTTTCCGGTGGGATGAATCTAAAAACGAAACATATAATTAAAATCTCACTAAAACAACAACAAAGTTTGACAAAAGATGAGTACATTGATCCTTAGTTGAGCACAAATCAACTGTTTCTTGAACAGTTTATTCATTCAGTTTATTCAACTTATTGGTTCAAATTATAATCTTATCAAATCTGTTCATGGAACACACAGTTAATTCTGAATTTCAGATAAACAAGGATTTTTTTTGTAGTGTTAAGTAGGTTCTGTATTTGCTAAATATGGCAACCCTATTCTGATAACAAATTAAGGGAAGCCCACCCTATCTAAAAGCGAAATCTGCTGGCACTCATGATTTAGACATTACATATCCCACGGAGGGTATGTTTTAAAAAACAGGCATGATGAAGTAAAAGGAGAACTGGTTGCTAGAGTATCTGGGTCCTACTCCTGGGAAGCAGCTGTAAAGAGCGCTGTCAGATCGCGTTTGAATGCCAGCTTTGCCATTTGCCGAGTTTCTGAGCATTTTAGTCAACCACCTACCACTCCTACTCAGTTTCCCTACTTGGGAAGTCAGAGCAACACTCATTTAAGGAAGAGGATGTGTGGATGAAATGAGCACTAAATAAGTCTTTATATAATAGTTTTCTTTTCCTCAGCTTTTCAGGTCACTGATTCCAAGACTTTGGGCCTGTTTCTCGCCTGTAGAATGAGGGAACTTCACTTTAATACTGGGGTTAAATAACTCGTTACTACGGGACCCAAAGCGGACAACCAAGGCATGTGTTACAGAGAAGCGATTACAAAGAGGAAACAAGGTTTGCAAAAATAAGTAATTTTAGAAGAGAAGGAAACCAGCAGATTAGTTTCGTCTGCGTCCGTCACGTCTGAGTAAACTAAGAAATCTGAAGGTAGATGTGGGAGTGGTGTTAATAATTTCCCTTACGTAAGCACGGCTAGAACGCAGGCGACAGGCACTGGAATTTAGAACTCAGCATTTGAAAACACTTTGTTTCCGTGCCATAAAAGAGCGCCAAAATGGGGCTACAACGGCTAAAGAATTTCCAAAAAGTTCCTTGTGCAAAATAAAGGAGTCGGGAGCGCAGTGATCGGAGGCTTTCCGTCCTTTTTCATCCCCCGTTATCCAGGCGGGGTCCCTCCCTCCAGCTACGGACTTGGGAGCCCATGACTGCGAACCCGCACACCTTTTCCAGCCTCCCTACGAAGCAGACAGGCTTGTCGATGAACTGAGCTAGCATGCCGGCGTTGATGCGCGACCTGGGCAATTCCATCATGTCCACCATGATTATGGTCCAAGACTGCGGCTGGCGGGAAAACCACGGACGACTGAAACTGTGCGCCCCGCGGGTGTCTATGGGGCAGATTTCTCGGCACCAATCAGCGAAGACTAGCGCTCCAGCTTCGCCAATTAAATGCGCGGAAACCTAAATCGCAATCGCTGTCTCTGAAAGCGGTGGAGAAGGGGCTGGATGAGTCCGGAAGTGGAGATTGGCTGCTTAGTGACGCGCGGCGTCCCGGAAGTTGACAGATACAGGGCGAGAGGCAGTGGAGGCGGGGCTTGGATAGGGGCGGAACCTGAGACTACCCTTCTGCGATCACAGGATTCCCGGCGGTGACTTGACCCCGGAAGTGGGGTGTGAAGCTCCGGTGCTGGTGCGGCGGGAGACTGCGGCGCCAGCCTCAGGTACCTCGTCTCGCGGGAGGCGCCGCAACCTTACTGTTTCCCCATTCTTCCCGCGAACAGAGTCAAAAGAGCTAGGCGGGAGTCGGCACTAGCTGCTGCCGCGGTGCTGTGGGTGCTGGGTACCAGCTGTTAACTGTTGTCCCGCCTTCCCTCTTCCCGGTTCTGCGTGGGAGGCGCGGGAGTTTTGCTGAATGATACGTGGTGTGGCGTCGGGGTTGTGATACCCGCCCCCTTGGAGATGGGGAGCGGGGTCGTCAGTGATCTTGATCACTTTCTTCAGGCTTTTGCCACTTGTTGGCTGAGGGTCGATTTACTACCTTAGCTGCGTCACTCTTTCTCCACTTTCTCCACCTGTAAGAAGAGAGATTGATCCGATTACTTCTAAGACGTTTTTTAGCCCAACCTGGCCACACTGCGGAGGCGCCGGTTCTTTCACCCCGCTAACCCCTCCGTGTTGGCAGCCAATAGAAGCACTTAAGGATGGGTAACGGGGAAGAACCACTGGCCAGTACTAGAGGAGACAAGCTTAAATCGTTGTTAGACCCCGAGCTAGGGTTCCCCGAGCTAGGGTTCTCCCTTCTGAGGCGTGTTTTCCCCATCTGCAAAACGAAGGGTTAGGCGGAATGATTTGCAAGGTCCCAGTTGACTCTGACTTTTGGCCATATGTTTGAGTCAACAGTTTAAACCCCCTCAGCAGTCTTTCTGTCGTTGCCCTCCACACTGCGAGACTCTGGAGGGCGATCTGGAGGTCTGGAAGATAACCGATTCCTGGGAGATTTGGGGGTAGTCTCCAATCTGTCCCTGGCTCATCTTGTGACCCGAAGCCGGCGGCTTTGCCAGGAATATTCTAGAATGAGTGCACATAAAAATACCTTCAAACGGTACGGTGGAAATTGGACAGAAGTTTTAATTGGGTATTATAACGTTGTGGAAACTGAGTCTGTGAATTGGCCCAAAGCTACAGAATTGTCATCGTTCAAATTCCCTTAAGCAAAAAAGATCCGATTTGAGACTTCACGTGGCAATTTAAGATTGGAATCTCATGTACGATAATTAAATGATAGTCTCCCTTAGTGTTTCCTTAGCACTTAATAGGTTTGTCTTAGTTTTACTCACTAACAGTACTTTAAAGGATTTCATTAAACAGATGTAGAATGTGTGTCAGTGGTGTATAAAAAAGTTGTGGTTGTATTGGTGCAAGTCAATAAAGTCTATTTTATATTACAGCTTTAAGTCTTTTGTACTTTAGCATCGTTTTGCAAAGCAAGTTGATGTGCATTATATAGGGGAGAGTACACACATCAATGTCTTTAATAGCATTTTTTTTTTTTTTTTTTTGAGGCAAGATCTCTCTCTGTCACCCAGACTGGAGTGCAGTGGCATGCGCATAGCTCACTGCAGCCTTTAACTCCTAGGCTTAAGCGATCCTCTCACCTCAGCCTGCCAAGTAGCTGGGACTATAAGCACATACCACCACACCCAGCTAATAAAGGTTTTTTTTTTTGTTTTTTTTTTTTTTGTTCAGATGGGGCCTCGCCATGTTGACCAGGCTTATCTCAAACTCCTGGGCTCAGGCGATCCCTCCCTCCCCCGTCTCCCTCCCAAAGTACTGGAATTACAGGTGTGAGCCTTGGTGCGTACCTTGTAATAGTGATTTTTTTTTTTTAAAGAGCAGTCCTGAGAGTACCAGATGTTAATGTCATTGTTTACTTGCAGTTAGAAAGACCACTTTTAAGCAAAGGCTTTCTTTTAAAACAGGGAGATGAGCAAGAAGATAATTTAAAACAGCTTTTTCGTGTATTTTTGAGTCACTTAAAATATTATAAAATACATGATGTACAGAGAAAAGTATAGCTAGCCGATTTGCATAGTTTTGAGAGAAACGAAATGAATCCATGGGGCCTGTCATTCAGCTGAAGAAATGGAACTTTACCAGTTACCAGTAAATTTTACCAGTTTGCACTTCCCCAATGAAGCCCTCCTTGCTACAGCCATAAGTAAACACTATCTTGAAATTTGTGTTAAGCTTCCTAAGCTTTTCTACGTGGTTTTATCATACATGCAGGCGTTGCTAAATGGTATGTTGTTTAATATTGCCAATCTTTGACCTTTATATAAACAGAAACCTATGTATCTTCTGACTTCTTTTGTTTGTTTTTGAGATTCATCTATGTTGACGAATGTACGTAGATCATATTTTTTTTTCTGTTACAGGTAGGCATGAGTGGGACAGTAGTGGGCTCTCCCCCAACCCACTAGAAATGTTGGGGGATGGTTTGGCAATTACCGAATTTGCTTCTCTAAAAATGATAATTCTGCAGCGCCAGGGAGAGGCCATTTCCTGATGGTCCACACCTGTTATCAAAATGTTAATTGAATGTAGACCCGAGGGAGAAACAGCTTCCTGGGCATGCATATTAAGAGACAAAAATGGTAAAGTTTGATCTTCCAGGTACACTCCACCGGAAAAAGGAAGCAAGCCTCAGATGGGCGTGCATGTAACCTCCTGAAAACACTTCCCAAGGCTCAGGAGGGCTCTGCGCCTGCCGGCAGCCTATCCTAAGGAAAGAATCATGGGAAAGAGACAAGCTTATAAAAGTCCTAGGATCGGGGCCGGGCGCGGTGGCTCACGCCTGTAATCCCAGCACTTTGGGAGGCTGAAGCCGGTGGATCACCTTAGATCAGAAGTTCAAGACCACCCTGGTCAACATGGTGAAACCCTGTCTCTACTAAATATACAAAAAATTATCCAGGCGTGATGGCGGGGGCTTGTAGTCCCAGCTACTCGGGGAGCTGAGGCAGGAGAATGGCGTGAACCCGAGAGGCGGAGCTTGCAGTGAGCCGAGATCGCGCCACTGCACTCCAACCTGGGCCACAGAGCGAGACTCCCTCTCAAAAAAAAAAAACGAAAAAAAAAAAAAAGGATCAACTGTTAAATCGGACACTTGACCTACTCTCTTTAACCTTCACATTCCTGCTTGGGTCTCTAACAAGCACACCTTCCTTTCTTCCTGTTTTAAGGCCTTTTAAAGTAAACTTCCATTCCTGCTCTGGAACTTGTCTGGGTCTCTTTTTCTGCTTTATGCCCCTCAGTCAAATTTTTTCATCTGAGGAGGGAAGGACTGAAGTTGCTACTGACCCGTAAGGATAGGCCACCGGTAACTTGGAGTAACTTGGATCTCTGCCACTAGTAAAAAAATGATTTCCCCAAATGGTGGTACCAGTTTACTGTCTTACCTGGAGTATAAGACAGTTTACAGTTATTGTATATTCTTGGCAACTCTTGAAGTTTTTTCCCCCAATTTGATGGATATGAAGTGTTTTTTTTGTCGTGACCCTAATTTGCACTCCCTGATTACTGAAAAGTTTGAACATTTTTTCAGATTTTTATTGGTTATTTATGTTTATCTTTTTTTCCTTGATTTTTCTTTTTCTTACTGACTTTTAAGAGCTTTTTATTAGTGAGATATTGTAATGGTACAGGTGTTGTCTGTTTTTGGCCTATCTTTCCGTTTCCTTCCTTCATTCCATCCTTTTTTTTTATTAGAAAGACCTCTTTTAATATAGTTAAACATTTTCCCCCTTAAGTTTAATGTAGGAGAAAAGTCCATTAAAATCTCATTTATGAATTCTTTGATACATCGTACTCTTAAAGGTATTCTATTTTTCCTAAAATGTTTAGAGTTTTGCCTTTCATATTTAATAGTCCGTCATCTAGAATTCACTCTTCGTGTATGTTGTCAGATAAGTCTCCAATCTCTGTTTTGTTTTAATTTCAATTGTCCTAATGTGATTTGACTGTATCACCTTTTTGCCACCTTCACTTGTCACCTTAAGTTTACAGATACGTGTGGAGTCAATTCTATTCTATGGATCTATTTTTCTATCCCTGAACCACTACCTATTTTCTTTAATAGTGTAGCCTTATCACAACTTTTGATGTCTGGGGCTGTGTTCTCAGGAATGTCTTGGTTATTTTTGTCTCTTTGCTGTTCTGTATAGAATGTAGCTTATGAATTTCCATGAAAAACTGTGTTGGAATTTTGATCAAAATTGCATTGAATCCTTGGATGTATTTCAGGAAAAGTAACAGCTGAGTGTCAACTCTTACTATCCTTGAGCCATTTTGGTCCTCTTAAGATCTTTCCAAAAAGTCTCATACTTTTCGACATAAAAGTTTTGACTTTTAGCTTAGATTTATTCCTAGATACCTTGTTTTTGTTGCTATTATGAATGGTATCATTTTTTAAATTAAAGATTTTAACTGATTGTTTTGGTATATAGAAATGCCATTTTAAGAATTTTCTATCAGTTTTTTTGGAATTTTCTATTCATATTTGAATAATTATAGTTTTGTTTCTTAAGAATTCTTACATATTTTATTTATTTTTCTTACCTTTTGCCTAGGATAGAGCCTTCAGTACCATTTTGAATAGAAATAGTGTTTTAAGTCAAGATGGGGTTTGGCTGCATAAACAAAAGTATCTTTAATGCACAAACGCTTATTCTCACATGTGAAAGAAGTCCACAGCTGTGCAACTTAGTACTTATGTGGTAGTGCACTAAGACTCAGGGCCCCAGGTTCTTTCTGTCTTTCTGTACTTCTACATTCAATATCTAGTTCCATATTTATGGTTATCTCATAGGCCAGGTAAGTGATGGAGCTTCAGCTATCAAGTAAAGCCACGTTCTATGTGGCAGAGAAGTGGACCCGCAAGAGTATACCTCCGTGAGATTCAGCTTCCTTTAAGGAGTATTCCCCGAAGTCCTTCCCAACTTGAATTTCTGTTTATTAGGTTAAGGAATTTTCCTTCTATTCCTAGTTTGATAAGCATTTTAATTGAATGGTTATGGAATTTGATCAAATGCATTTTTTGCCTTAATTGAGATGATTGAAATAAGTTTGTATTTTTCAGTGAACCCAGCTCACATTCTTGGAAGCTTGGTTATGATATATTGTCTTTTATATATATTCCTGGATTTGATTTGCTGTTGTTTTTGTTTAGGATTTTTTTTTTTAAATCTATGTTCATGAGTGAGATTGGTCTGTAATTTTCCTTTTTTGTATAGTCCTTGCCAAAATTTGGCGTTATGGTTATATAAGACAGGAGAATTCCCTGGACCCCTTTGTGGGACTTGCAACCAGGGTGTGGCTCGTTTGCTCAGCTGCCGTGTACTCAAACCCCTTACGGGAGGGGGAGTATGCAGGTGAGCAGGTGCAGGAGTTGGGGTGAGTGATTTGGGCCTCCAGCCCCACGGCAGTGTCTAGGGGCGTTACAGTGCTCTTTTAGCCCTGCCGTCTGGGGATGGCTTAAGTGTTAAATAGCTCAGTAGAGTCAGTGCGACAGCCTTTTTGGGTTCCCACACCCAGTGCATCCTGAATTCTTGTCTAGCATCGAGGAGGAATCAGGTTACATGGACTTGAAAGATGGTGAATGTGGGCATTTTATTGAGTGATGGAGGTGGCTCTCAGTGGGATGGTGATATGGTTTGGCTGTGTCCCCACTCAAATCTCATCTTGAATTGTAGCTCCCATAATTCCCATGTGTTGTGGGAGGGACCCAATGAGAGATAACTGAATCATGGGGACAGTTTCCCCCATACTGTTCTCGTGGTAGTGAATAAGTCTCACGAGATCTGATGGCTTTATAAGGGGAAACCCCTTTCGCTGGATTTTTTTTTTTTTTTTTTTTTTTTAATTCTCTCTTGTCTGACACCATGTAAGACGTACCTTTTGCTTTCCACCATGATTGTGAGGTCTCCCCAGCCACGTGGAACTGTGAGTCCATTAAACCCCTTTTTCTTTATAAATTACCCAGTCTCAGGTATGTCTTTATCAGCAGTATGAAAATGAACTAATACAGATGGGGAGCTGGAGAGGGGATGGAGTGGGAAGATGATCTTCCCTTGGAGTTCGGCTGTCCCATGGCCAATCTCCTCTCTGACCGTCCCCAGCCAAACTCCCCTCGACACTCAGATGCTTCCTCTCTTCTCTCCTCTGCTGCACCATTCTGCTGCTCTGCCACTCTTCTGCTCATGGAGCCTGGGGTTTGGGGTTTGTATGGGCACAGAATAGGGGTGACATATTGGGCCAAAAGGCAACATTTGGGTGCAAAAACAGCCTGTTCACATTTAGGGCTATGGGTCCAGGCTTAAGGGTGGAGCCCTCGCCAGGGACCCCACCCTTCTGCCGCTTGTCCATATCAGTTACACTAGTTTTGTGAAATTAGTGTGGAGTGTTTCTTTTATTTATTCTCCAAGATTGTACATAAAACTGAAATTATCTATTGAGTGTTTGGTATTGTTCACCTATAAAACCTTTTAGATCATTATAGTTATCTTTGACTAGAGCTTTAGACATTTCCCACAAGTTTTTATAAGCAGATGTACATTAAGTTCTAAGTATTTTCTAGTTTTCAGCATATTTCTTTTTTGACCCATGCATTATTTTTGTTTCAAAATGTATAGGTTTTATTAAAGTTATTTTGATAATTCCCTGTGAAACTGCATTATAATCTGAGGGTATGGTTTGTCTAATTCTTTGCAATTATATGAGACTAATTCTTTGAAATTATGTGAGGCTTGCTTTAAGGCTTATTAGGAACATGGGCAATTTTTCATGTGTGCTTGGCAAAAAAATGTATTTTCCAGTTGTTGGATCCAGTGTGTAAATTGCAGTGTTCACATAATTCTGTTTTCTTTTTGTCTGCTTAATGTCTCAATTATTGATAAGTATGTGACATAGCCTATAGATGGTAGCATTGTCAAATTTCTCCTTGAAGCCCTGATGACTTTTACTATATATATACATTTCTTTAAGAGACAGGGTCTTACTCTGTTGCTGAGGCTGGACTGCAGTGGCGTGATTGTGGTGCAATGCAGCCTTGAACTCCTGAGCTCAAGGCTCAGCTTCCTGAGTAGCTGGGACTGCAGGCACGTGCCATCACACCCAGCTAATTTAAAATAAAATCTTTCTTTTGTAGAGACGGGTTCTTTCTTTGTTGCCCAGGCTGGTCCATAACCGCTAGGCTCAAGCAAGCCTCCCTCCTTGGCCTCTCAGAGTGCTAGGATTACAGGTGTGAGTCACTGTGCCTGGCTTGGCTTTAAAGTTTCTGTTGTTGTTTTTTGCTACTATTATAGACGTGCCAGCTGTCTTTTGGTTAGAATTTATTTGTTTTATCTTTTTCCATCCTATATCTCACCTAGGGGAGACAAGACCCATGGGCTTGAATGCTCATTTTCTCATTTCTTTTGTAGCTTAGCTGACAGCTGGCCTGGGAGGTCTCAGCTGAAGGTAAAAACAGGCTGATACCAGCCAGTGGGCTCCAGTGGCCTCCTTCTTCTTAAAGAAGTCACTTCCTTCTAAATCAGGAGATTTCCATTAAGACGTAATTGCCTAGATGTATGGGGGATGGATTCCTTTCTAAGAGAGCACTAGCGTTTGACAGATCATGAGTGATTTGCTGTTTCTCTGCTTAAGTTTTCTCCAGTAAACCATAGACTTTATACTGTGTGGCCCTTCTGTTATTTGTGTTTGTGTTGGCCTGACAGCTTTAACTGTTTTTGTATTCTTATGTTCCAGGCGTGTCTGTCTTGTAAATAGTGCATATAGCTGGCGATTCATTTTTCCTCTCTTTTGTCCATTTATATTGATTGTGGCTACTGATGTATTATGATTTGTCTTAGTCTATGTAGTGTTGCTATTACAGAATACCACAGACTGGGTAATTTATAAAGAAAATAAAATTGGCAGGGGAATTGGCTCACTCCTGTAATCCGAGCACTTTGGGAGGCCGAAGCAGGTAGATCCCTTGAATTCAGGAGTTCGAGACAAGCCTGGGCAACATGGTGAAAGCCCATCTCTACAAAAAATACAAAAATTAGCTGGCCATGGTGGTGTGTGTGCCTGTGGTCCTAGCTACTTGGGAGGCCGAGGTGGGAGGATGGCTTGAGTTCAGGAGGTGGAGGTTTCAGTGAGCTAAGATCGTGTCACTGTGTTCCAGCCTGGGCGACAGAGTGAGACCCTGTCTCAAAAAAGAAAGAAAAAAAAAAAAAAGGCCAGGCGCGGTCGCTCACATTTGTAATCCCAGCACCTTTGGGAGGCCAGGGTGGGTGGATCACCTGAGGTCAGGAGTCGAGACCAGCCTGGCCAACATGGCAAAACCCTGTCTCTACTAAAAGTACAAAAATTAGCCAGGCATGGTGGCGGATGCCTGTAATCCCAGCTACTCAGGAGGCTGAGGCAGGAGAATCGCTTGAATTCAGGAAGTGGAGGTTGCAGTAAGCCAAGATTGTGCCACTGCACTCCAGCCCGTGCGACAAGAGCGAGACTCCATCTCAAAAAAAAAAAAAAAGAAAAGAAAATAATAAAAAAGGAAAGAAAATGATGTCTTATAGTTCTGGAGGCTTGGATGTCCAAGGTCCAGGGACCCACATCTGGCAAGGGCTTGTTATGAGGAAGACAGAAAGGCAAGAGACCATGAGAGAAAGGTAAGGGAAGGGGACTAACTAATTCTTTTTTTCAGGAAACTACTCCCCCAATACCTTAACGCACTCTAGCAATAATGGCATTAATCCATTTATGAGGTCAGAGCTCTCATAACCTGGTTACCTTTTATAGGTCCCAGCTCTCAACACTGTTGCATTGGCAATTAAGTTTTTAACACATGAACTTTGGGGAGCATATTCAAACCATAGCAGGATTAATTTCCACGTCATTTTTTTGCTTCCTATGTGTTCTGTTTTGTTGTTATTTTTTCCTTTCTTGCCTTCTTTTGCATTGATTCTTTTGTTACTTTTTTCTTCTTTAATGTTATCAGTCTGTATTAATTTGAATGTTATACATTCTGTATTCTTGTTGGGGGGGGGCCCACCCTACAAATTTTAACCTGCTGCCATGGTCCGAATGTTTGTCTGTCTCCCCCCACCCAATTCATATGCTGAAATCCTAACCCCTAAGGTGATGGCATATAGTATTAGGAGATAGGGCTTTGAGAGGGCACATGAATTGGATTCATGCCCTTATAAAAGAGTCAGAGAGATCCCTTGCTCCTTCAACCATATGAAATTATAGTGAAAAGATGGCTGTCTGTGAACCAGAAAGTGGGCATTCATCAGACACTGAATATACTGGAGCTTTGATCTTACACTTTCCAGCCTCCAGGACTGTGAGAAGTAAATTTCTGTTTATAAGTTACCTAATTTATGGTATGTTGTTATAGCAGCATGGACAGATTAAGAAGCATGCATATTAATCTTGAAGTCCAAAGTTACTTTGGGTCAAGACAGAACCTGTAATTCCATTTACCTTTTCCCAATTTTTATGCTGTTGTCTAGAGATTTAGTTCTGTTTTGATTTCTTGTAATCCCACAATTTACATTCTTGTAACTCTGCCTAGACATTATTATTGCTTTATGCAGTTAATATTTGCTTGAAATTACCCATATATTTATCATTTTCTTTACTTAATATTTTTACAGCTTCATCAGTTCATGTTTGCTTTTCTGAGTGTTTATTTCATTCGAGTTCTCAAAGCATAGTTTTATTATCTTTCTGTGTATAGAATTCTAAGTGGATGGTCAATTTCTTCCAAAACTACTGTAATGATAATATTTTACTCTTGTAATGTCTGCTTTGTTTTAAATTGTGGTTTTGCTGTAGGCTAACATGTCTCATTATTTGCTTGATCCTCAGTTGTAACAGGATGGTAGTGATGGCTGCACAACAATGTGAATGTACCTAATGCCACCAAACCGTACACTTAAAAATTGTTTAAATGATAAATTTTATGTAATATGTTTATTACCACAATTAATAAGTAAAACAAAGTTTAAGCTGGTTAAAGTGGCAATGTTACTTGTGCCAAAAGCACCTTGATTTACTAATCCAGCCATTCTGCACCCTGAACCCAGAATGGTCCACCTAAAATATCAGACTGATCACTCTCCATCCAGTGATTTCGTCCAGCATCACTGTTAAGTCCAAACTCCTTGGCATGGCATATAAGAAAGACATTCCAGGTTCTGGCCATGGCTTACCTTTACCTTTAATGCTGTCCCCCCCAACACTTTATTATAACCTTCACTGAGATCTTGGTTAATGTATAGTCAGATTTGTTGTACTCAGGAACCAGCAGAATCCCCATATTTGCTCTCTTAAAAGAGCATTTGTGGTACAAAAAGCCAGGTGCATGACCTTTGAGCAACCCCTCTGTAACCAAAGAGAAAGCCCAAAGCAATACCAGAGCACATTTTTCTGGTAATATAGCAAATCAGACATTCAGAGAAATCACTCCCTGTACAGTCCACCTAAAAAAGTTGGATTAAATATTTTTAAAAATATATGGCTAAATCAATACAAGATTTCAAAAATTACATAGAAACCAGAAAGGACAAGGATCTACAAATCCACAGAAGTATATGTTAGTACTAGAGCTAATGTTGGAGAGTTCCCTGAACCTCCTTGCAGGACTTGTGACAAGGGTGGGCGTGGCTTGTCTTTTGGCTGGGGTTTGGTGTTTATAAGGGTACAGGATGGAGGGTGTGGCAGGCCAAAAGGCAACATTTGGGTATGGAAACAGGAATGCCTGTTCCCATTTAGGGCTGTAGGTTTTCAGGCTTGAGGCTGGGGCCTTTGCCAGGGAACTGCCCTCTTCTGTCTGCTATTTTCCTGCCTTCTGTCCATATTATTTTCCCTATGGCCATTGCTTTGGGTACGTATTTTTCCATCCTCATGTTGATCTCATTCTGATGATCTCTCATTGAAGGAGAGACTGTGTCAGATTACTTTAGTCTCCCTCACTTAACTTTTTATTGCTGGCAGCTTCTTGTTTCTGAGTCTGGTCCTGAAAGTCAGATGGATGTACACATTCCCTGGTTCACTCAATTCCCAATGGCTAACAGCCATTCATCATATGTGACTCTGCTGGGTGGAAATTGGGTCTTCCGAGACTCAGATTTTAAAAGGTCTGTGAGTGAGTTGAAGAATTAGGAGCAGTTTACAGTTCTTTGAACTTGAAATTCAACCTTCTTTCTTTCTTCTGCTCAGAGTTTTTCCTGTCTTGTACTCTGTTTTACAGAGTCCTCCTTGGGCAGTTACACACCATTCAAACCACTGCCCTCCTGACTCCTCCCTCTCTCCCCTTGCAAGAGCTGTGACTTCTGAATGGAAGTGGAAGAAGATCTTGTCAGGGAGGGGTAGAAGGAAGGGAGGAAATCTAGTCCTGTAAGACTTTGGGGTCTCCATGCAGTGGGATGTCTGGCAGTCTTTTTTTCTGGTAGATATAGCTCTTGTATTTTAGAATTAAGCTCAGGCAGTGGGGATGGACAAAGTATTTTCCACATCTTCTTTGTGGTTCATGCTTCTGTTTTACATTGCCCGTTTGCTCACTTAGCCATTTATTCATTCCTTTGATAGGATTTCCGAGTAAAGAAGTATACTCTTGGTCGATTGTACTTCTTGGTCAATACCCATTGATCATGCAGTTCATGGAAGTTTGACTCAGACTTTGAGATATGGTCTCTGATTTTCAGTTGATATAGTTATTACCAATTTTTTTAGCGTGTTTCTTTACATACATTTTGTTGTAAAACAGCTGGCTGTCTTGTTTACTCAGCAGTCTGAAGCAAGTCATTAGACAGCTAGCAATACTTTTTGACTAGACTAGAATGTGAGTAACATTTTGCATGGTTAATGCATGGTTGATGCTGGTTTTATACAGGACTTAGCACCTTGCTTTGTGCCCATTGACATTGTGAGAGGTGGTAGAGAAGTAGGATAAAGAGGCAGGAAGTAGATTGGTTAATTCCTTGAATTTGGAGAAAGTGCCTTGTCTAATTTTGTCTAGGGTCTACCACAGTGCCTGGCCAATTTTGGGCCCTCAAAAGATGTTGGTTGAATGAATTAAATAGTGAACAAACAAATGACTGAGTGTTAAAAGAAGTTTGTTCTTCAATGGGGAGGAAGTAATAAGCCTTGTGATGATGCAGTTAGGCTATATTGAAAGTCAAATAATTTTTAGTTGGCAGTTTAGGGAGTGATTCTTTTTGGATGTTGAATGTGATGGCTTCTATTTTGTGTAAACATTAAAATGAGCGAGCAAATAGAATATTTTAAAGACCCACACTGAATAATGTTTTATTTATTTTTAAATTTATTCTTGGTCCCCAGTGCTCTAGAGAGTTGTAAAGAGGTGTGACCTCACATCCCATGACTTAATTCTCCCTTAGGACATTATTTAGATGTGTTTTATGATATTTGTTTTATGTGGAGAGATGCTTTTTGTTAGAGTTGTCTGAATTCTTTTGCAGGGTGTTTTTTCATTTTCAAAATGCAACACCAAATGAAGTTGCTTCAGAAATTCTTCTTGTACAGTAGTGTTATTTACACTCAAATCAAAATGGTTTTGAGTTTTGTGGCAGTTATGCAGTTATATTTGTAACTTTCCTAAAACATATAAATGTGTCATTGTGTCATTAATTGAGATGACTCAAGATAACACTAAAGGCTGTAAATTGCCTTCTTCGTCAGTGATTGAGATCCAAATGATAAATTCTTAGTGCAGTTTGTTTATAAGCTCTCAGAAAGGCAGTAATCTTATCTTCTAAACCTTATCTTTTAAGGATGCTAGTTAGCATCCTTCTTTAGGAAAAAAACTATGGTTTTCACATGTATAGCATTAAAAAAAAAAACCTCTTGAAATTAATATGTTTTCTGACTGAAGTGCATCACACACTAGGTGATCATACCCATTCACAGAGGAGTTACAACACATTTTTTATTATTCACTGTCATTGTTCACACTGAAGAAAAGGGCAGTATTCTGAGAGTTCTCAGGTGAAGTCTGACGCTCCCAGATCTAGGGGAATGTCTTTACCTAGAGAGTGCTGCTGAGTGGTTAATGTTGAAAAAGAAGTCCCTTTCTTGTAATGTCTTGGTTCTCAACCAGGGGCAGTTTTGTCCCCTAGGAGACATTTTGCAATGTCTGCAGGCATTTTTGGTTGTCACAGCTGGGGGATAGGAAGGCACTTCCTATCCCTGGGATGTTGCCAAACATGATACAGTGCTAAGGACAGCCTCCTACAACAAAGAATTATCTGATCCCAAATGCTTAGAGTGGAGAGATTGAGAAACCTTGGTCTAATGTAATATGAGATTTCCCCCCTTAATTAGTAGATTGAGGGGAGACTTTATTCTTCTGTTCTGTTTTTCATATTGTGAATAAGACGCAGTAGAGAAAAAAGCAGTCATTTCTTATCACTGCTAGGCTACCCTTCTTGATTCTGAAAACCACAGGGCATTCAATTAAAAAGCAAACAAACACAAATCCTTAAATCCATCAACAACAAAACCAAAACCTTCCCTGACTATTCTCTAGTAGATACTTTGAGGCTCAAATTTATTTACAAAGTAATGGAGGAGAGTAAAATTGTTTGACGTCAGTTTTACCCAAGTGAGGCCATCTGTATTCAGTGATGGAAATAGGATCTGACAAGAGGGGAGGTTCTGTTCTAAAATTTTCTTAGGTGAAGTTGTTAGTTTTCAAGATGACTTTATCATATGGATATGGGAAGTGATTCTGTAGAGACAGTACAGTTATCCTTCGGTATCCCTAGGGGATTGGTTGCAGGACTTCCTGCTGATACCCAAATCCACAGATGCTCAAGTGCCTTTTATTAAATGGTATAGTATTTGCATATAGCCTTTGTACATCCTCCCATATACTTTATCCCTAAATTTCTTAGAATATCTAACTCTGTGTAAATAGTTAAATTTTAAAATTTGGGCTGGGTGCGGTGGCTCATGCTTGTAATCCCAGCACTTTGGGAGCACAAGGTGGGCGGATCACTTGAGGCTAGGAGTTCTAGACCAGCCGGGCCAACATGGTGAAATCCCATCTCTACTAAAAAATACAAAAATTAGCCAGGTGTGGTGGCAGGTGCCTGTAATCCCAGCTACTCTGGAGGCTGAGGCAGGAGAATCGCTTGAACCTGGAGGCAGAGATTGCAGTGAGCCAAGATTGTGCCACTGTAACCCAGCCTGAGTGACAGAGTAAGACTCTGTCTCAAAAAAAAAAAAAAAAATTTGTAATATTTTTAATTGTTGTACTGTTTTTTATTTTTTTGAATATTTTTGCTTCATAGTAGGATTGCAGGACCTATGGATGTGGTGGGCCCACTCTGTTCTAGAAAATTAGTAATTCTGGATTATGTAATGCTTGCTTTGCTAGCAGGATTTACTATTATAGTAACAGCAATGGTTCCAGACAGTTCCTGGTAGTAGAGATCTTACATGCTAATGATGAGTAGCTGGCAGTTGAGATTATCAAATGAAGCCTCTGGCCTGCTCTCCATGGCAGACAGAGCCAGCCATTAAAAGTCATCCAGTCATGGGAATAAACTAGACTGCCCCTTCCCCCAGTACTCTTTTCACCCAGGATTTCCTATATTGCGTTTAAGGATTTCCTGTTTGAAATCCATGTGTCTCATTTGGAAAAAGCTTTTCCTGCCTTTAATTTAGTATAAAGTAAAATAAGAAAATGATTGAAATTATGAGGATCGAGAAAAAATAAAATAAATTAAATGAAAAGTTTCAGTTTGGCTCCTGTTGAACCCTATACAGTGAAGTTCTCTGGAACCCTCTGCATTCCTCCAGAGTCCTCCCTGGCTTGATGCTCTATAATTGATTTGTAGCTCACCATCTTCCAACTTCCTGAGTATTTTAGATGTGCTGTTTTGGCTAAAAGTAATAACATTTACATTCTCAGTTGGCTGAAAGCATCTATAAGGTTATATTAGAGAATTTCTATTAACTCATATATATAACTCTTCCCTTTTTGATGGATGCTATATATGTGTATGATGTGACATTACATTTAGGGGAAGAATGAAAAGATTAGGAGTGTTAATTAGAGGACAGGCTCTTTTTTATGTATTTTAATTTTAAAAATATTTTTGTAGGTATATAGTAAGTGTATATATTTAGGACAGTCTCTCTCTCTCTCTCTCTTTTTTGTTTTTGAGACAGAGTTTCGCTCTTGTTCCCCAGGCTGGAATGCCATGGTGTGATCTTGGCTCACTGCAACCTCCACCTCCTGGGTTCCAGCGATTCTCCTGCCTCAGCCTTCCGAGTAGCTGGGATTACAGGCATGCGCCATCATGCCTGGCTAATTTTGTATTTTTAGTAGAGACGGGGTTTCTCCATGTTGGTCAGGCTGGTCTCAAACTCTCAACCTCAGGTGATCCACCTGCCTCTGCCTCCCAAAGTACTGAGATTACAGGCATGAGCCACTGCACCCGGCCAGGACAGGCTCTCTTAAAAGTGAGGTTACCGCCACCACGTTGTATTCTTCTGTATACATCATTGTAAAAGCTGCACGGTTCTGAGGGTGGAAGTGGAGTGGAAATACCAGTTGAAGGAGAAAAAAGAACAATGTAAAGTCTCTTGCTGTTAGTAAAGAACTTGTTCATGTATTTAAAAAAATTTTTTTTTGTTTTATTATACTTTAATTCTGGAGTACACGTACAGAACATGCAGGTTTGTTTCATAGGTATACACGTGCCATGGTGGTTTGCTGCACCCATCAATCTGTCATCTACATTAGGTATTTCTTCTAATGCTATTCCTCCCCTAGCCTTCCAACCCCTGACAGGCCCCAGTGTGTGATGTTCCCCTCCCTGTGTCCATGTGTTCTCATTGCTCAGCTCCCACTTATAAGTGAAAACATGTGGTGTTTGGTTTTCTGTTCTTGTGTTTGTTTGCTGAGAATGATGGTTTCCAGCTTCATCCATGTCCCTGCGAAGGATATGAACTCATTCTTTTTTATGGCTGTATACTATTCCATGGTGTATATGTGCCACATTTTCTTTATCCAGTCTATCATTGATCAGCATTTGGATTGGTTCCAAGTCTGCTATTGTGAACAGTGCTGCAATAAACATACGTGCGCATGTGTCTTTATGGTAGAATGATTTATAATCCTTTGGGTATATATCCAGTAATGGGATTGCTGGGTCAAATGGTATTTCTGTTTCTAGATCCTTGAGGAATCACCACACTGACTTCCACAATGGTTGAACTAATTTACACTTCCACCATCAGTGTTAAAAGCCTTCCTATTTCTCCACATCCTCTCCAGCATCTGTTGTTTCCTGACTTTTTAATGACCATCATTCTAACTGGCGTGAGAATGTATCTCATTGTGGTTTTGATTTGCATTTCTCTAATGACCAGTGATGATGAGCTTTTTTTCATATGTTTGTTGTCTGCATAAATGTCTTCTTTTGAGAAGTGTCGGTTCATATCTTCTGCCCACTTTTTGATGGGGTTGTTTTTTTCTTGTAAATTTGTTTAAATTCTTTCTAGAGTCTGGGTGTTAGCCCTTTGTCAGATGGATAGATCACAAAAATTTTCTCCTATTCTGTAGGTTGCCGGTTCACTCTGATGATAGTTTCTTTTGCTGTGCAGAAGCTCTTGAGCTTAATTAGATCCCATTTGTCAATTTTGGCTTTTGTTGCCATTGCTTTTGGTGTTTTAGTCATGAAGTCTTTGCCCATGCCTATGTCCTGAATGGTATTGCCTAGGTTTTCTTCTAGGGTTTTTATGATTTTACATCTTACGTTTAGGTCTTTAATCCATCTTGAGTGAATTTTTGTACAAGGTGTAAGGGAGCAGTCCAGTTTCAGTTTTCTGCATATGGCTAGTCAGTTTTCCCAACAGCATTTATTAAATAGGGAGTCCCTTCCCCATGCTTGTTTTTTTCAGGTATGTCAAAGATCAGATGGTTGTAGATGTGTGGTATTATTTCTGAGGGCTCTGTTCTGTTCCATTGGTCTATATCTCTGTTTTGGTACCCATACCATGCTGTTTTGGTTACTGTAGTCTTGTAGTATAGTTTGAAGTCAGGTAGTGTGATGCCTCCAGCTTTGTTCTTTTTGCTTATGATTGTCTTGGCTATGTGGGCTCCTTTTTGGTTCTATATGAAATTTAAAGTAGTTTTTTCTAATTCTGTGAAGAAAGTCAATGGTAGCTTGATGGGGATAGCATTGAATCTATAAATTACTTTGGGCAGTATGGCCATTTTCATGATATTGATTCTTCCTATCCATGAGCATGGAATGTTTTTCCATTTGTTTGTGTCCTCTTCTATTCCCTTGAGCAGTGGTTTATAATTCTTCTTGAAGAGGTCCTTCATGTCCCTTGTAAGTTGGATTCCTAGGTATTTTATTCTCTTTGAAGCAATTGTGAATGGGAGTTCACTCATGATTTGGCTCTCTGTTTGTCTATTATTGGTGTATAGGAATGCTTGTGATTTTGGCACATTGATTTTGTATCCTGAGACTTTGCCGAAGTTGCTTATCAGCTTAGGGAGATTTTGGGCTGAGACAATGGGGTTTTCTAAATATACAATCATGTCATCTGCAAACAGAGACAATTTGACTTCCTCTTTTCCTATTCGAATACCCCTTATTTCTTTCTCTTGCCTGATGGCCCTGGCCAGAACTTCTAATACTATGTTGAATAGGAGTGGTGAGAGAGGGCATCCTTGCCTTGTGCCAGTTTTCAAAGGGAATGCTTCCAGTTTTTGCCCATTCAGTATGATATTGGGTGTGGGTTTGTCATAAATAGCTCTTATTATTTTGAGATACATTCCATCAATACCTAGTTTTTTGAGAGTTTTTAGTATGAAGGGCTGTTGAATTTTATCGAAGGCCTTTTCTGCATCTATTGAGATAATCATGTGGTTTTTGTCATTGACTCTGTTTATATGCTGGATTATGTTTATTGATTTGTGTATGTTGAACCAGCCTTGCATCCCAGTGATGAAGCTGATTTGATTGTGGTGGATAAGCTTTTTGATGTGCTGTTGGATTCAGTTTGCCAGTATCTTATTGAGTATTTTTGCCTCGATATTCATTAGGAATGTTGGCCTGAAATTTTCTTTTTTTGTTGTATCTCTGCCTGGTGTCAGGATGATGCTGGCCTCATAAAATGAGTTAGGGAGGAGCCCCTTTTTTTCTATTGTTTGGAATAGTTTCAGAAGGAATGGTACCAGCTCCTGTTTGTACCTCTGATAGAATTTGGCTGTGAATCCATCTGTTCCTGGACTTTTTTTGGTTGGTAGGCTATTAATTACTGCCTCAATTTCAGAACTTGTTATTGGTCTATTCAGGGATTCGACTTCTTCCTGGTTTAGACTTGGGAAGGTGTATGTGTCCAGGAATTTATCCATTTCTTCTAGATTTTCTAGTTTATTTGCGTAGACGTGTTTATAGTATTCTCTGATGGTAGTTTGTATTGCTGTGGGATCAATGGTGATATCCCCTTTATCATTTTTTATTGCATCTATTTGATTTTTCTCTCTTTTCTTCTTTATTGGTCTTGCTAGCAGTCTTTTTATTTTGTTGATCTTTTAAAAAAGTCAGCTCCTGGATTCATTGATTTTTCGAAGGGTTTTTCATGTCTCTATCTCCTTCATTTCTGCTCTGATCTTAGTTATTTCTTGTCTTCTGCTAGCTTTTGAATTTGTTTGCTCTTGCTTCTCTAGTTCTTTTAATTATGATGTTAGGGTGTCGATTTTAGATCTTTCCCACTTTCTCTTGTTGGCATTTAGTGCTATAAATTTCCCTCTAAACACTGCTTTAGATGTGTCTCAGGGATTCTGGTACCTTGTATTTTTGTTCTCATTGGTTTCAAAGAACATCTTTATTTCTGCCTTAATTTCTTTATTTACCCAGTAGTCATACAGGAGCAGGTTGTTCAGTTTCCATGTAGTTGTGCAGTTTTGAGTGAGTTTCTTAATCCTGTGCTCTAATTTGATTGCACTGTGGTCTGAGAGACTGTTATGATTTCCGTTCTTTTGCATTTCCTGAGGAGTGTTTTACTTCCAATTATGTGGTCAATTTTAGAATAAGTATGATGTGGTGCTGAGAAGAATGCATATTCTGTTAATTTGGGGTGGAGTGTTCTGTAGATGTTTATTAGGTCTGCTTGGTCCAGAGCCAAGTTCAAGTCCTGAATATCCTTGTTAATTTTCTGTCTCGTTGATGTATCTAATATTGACTGTGAGTTGTCAAAGTCTCCCACTATTATTGTGTTGGAGTCTAAGTCTCTTTGTAAGTCTCTAAGAACTTGCTGTATGAATCTGGGTGATCCTGTATTGGAGGCATATATATTTAGGATAGTTAGCTCTTCTTGTTGCATTGATCCCTTTGCCATTATGTAATGCTCTTTTTGTCTCTTTTGATCTTTGTTGGTTTAAAGTCTGTTTTATCAGAGACTACGATTGCAAACCCTGCTGTTTTTTGCTTTCCATTTGCTTGGTAAATATTCTTCCATCCCTTTATTTTGAGCCTATGTGTGTCTTTGCACATGAGATGGGTCTCCTGAATACAACATACTGATGGATCTTGACTCTTTATCCAATTTGCCAGTCTGTGTCTTTTAATTGGGGGCATTTAGCCCATTTACATTTCAGGTTAGTAATGTTATGTGTGAATTTGATCCTGCCATTATTATGCCAGCTGGTTATTTTTCCAGTTAGTTGATGCAGTTTCTTCATAGTGTTGATGGTCTTTACAATTTGGTATGTTTTTGCAGTGGCTGGTACCTGTTGTTCCTTTCCATGTTTAATGCTTCCTTCAGGAGTTCTTGTAAGGCAGGCCTCGTGGTGACAAAATCTCTCAGCATTTGCTTGTCTGTAAAGGATTTTATTTCTCATTTGCTTATGAAGCTTAATTTGGCTGGATATGAAATTCTGTGTTGAAACTTCTTTTCTTTAAGAATGTTGACTATTGGCCCCCACTCTCTTCTGGCCTGTAGGGTTTCTGCAGAGAGATCCACTGTTAGTCTGATGGACTTCCCTTTGTGGGTAACCCAGCCTTTCTCTCTGGCTGCCCTTAACATTTTTTCCTTCATTTCAACCTTGGTGAATCTGGCAATTATGTGTCTTGAGGTTGCTCTTATCGAGGATTATCTTTGTGGTGTTCTCTGTATTTCCTGAATTTGAATGTTGGCGTGTCTTGCTAGGTTGGAGAAGTTCTCCTGGATAATATCCTGAAGAGTGTTTTCCAACTTGGTTCTATTCTCCCTGTCACTTTTGGGTACACCAATCAAATGTAGATTTGGTCTTTTCACATAGTCCCATATTTCTTGGAGGCTTTGTTCATTCCTTTTGATTTTTTTTTTTGTTTTGTTTTCTAATCTTGTCTTTATGCTTTATTTCATTAAGTTGATCTTTAATCTCTGATATCCTTTCTTCCACGTGATTGATTTGGCTATTGATACTTGTGTATGCTTCAGGAAGTTCTTGTGCTGTGTTTTTCAGCTCCAGCAGGTCATTTATATTCTTCTCTAAACTGGTAATTCTAGTTAGCAATTCATCTAACCTTTTTTTCCAAGGTTCTTAGCTTCCTTGCTTTGGGGTAGAACATGCTCCTTTAGCTCAGAGGAGTTTGTTATTACCCATCTCTGAAGCCTACTTCTTTCAATTTGTCAAACTCACCATTTTTGTTCCCTTGCTGCTGAGGAGTTATGATCCTTTGGAGGAGAAGAGGCATTCTGGTTTTTGGAATTTTCAGCCTTTTTGCGCTGGTTTCTCCCTATCTTTGTGGATTCATCTACCTTTGGCCTTTGATGCTGGTGACCTTTCAGTGGGGTTTCTGAGTGGACATCATTTTGTTGATGTTGATGCTACTCCTTTCTGTTTGTTAGTTTTCCTTCTGACAGGCCCGTTTGTTGGAGGTCTGCTGAAGTTTGCTGGAGGTCCAGTCGAGACCCTGTTTGCCTAGGGATCATCAGCAGAGGCTGCAGAACAGCAAAGATTGTTGCCCGTTCCTTCCTCTGGAAGGAGGCACCCACCAGATGCCAGCCAGAGCTCTCCTGTATGAGGTGTCTGTCGGCCCCTGCTGGGAGGTGTCTCCCAGTCAGGAGACATGGGTGTCAGGGACCCACTTGAGGAGGCAGTCTGACCCTTAGCAGAGTTGGAATGCTGTGCTGGGAGATGTGCTGCTTTCTTCAGAGCTGGCAGGCAGGGACGTTTAATTCTGCTGAAGCTGCACCCACAGTTGCCCCTTCCCCCGAGGTGCTCTGTCCCTGGGAGATGGGAGTTTTGTCTATAAGCCCCTGACTGGGGCTGCTGCCTTTCTTTCAGAGATGCCCCACACAGAGAGGAGGAATCTAGAGAGGCAGTCTGGCTACAGCGGCTTTGCTGAGCTGTGGAGGGCTGTGCCCAGTTGGATCTTTCCCGGCATCTTTGTTTACACTGGGAGGGGAAAACGGCCCACTCAAGCCTCAGTAATGGCAGATGCCCTTCCCCCCACCAAGCTCGAGTGTCCCAGGTCAGCTTCAGGTTGCTGTGCTGGCAGCGATAATTTCAAGCCAGTGGATCTTAGCTTGCTGAGCTCCATGGGGTTGGGATCCACTGAGCTAGACCACTTGGCTCCCTGGCTTCAGCCCCTTTTCCAGGGCAGTGAATGGTTCTGTTTTGCTGGCGTTCTAGGCGCCAGTGGGGTATGAAAAAAAAAAACACTCCTGCAGCTAGCTCGGTGTCTGCCTAAATGGCCGCCCAGTTTTGTGCTTAAAACCCAGGTCCCTGGTGGCATAGGCACCGGCGGGAATCTTCTGGTCTGTGGGTTGTGAAGACCGTGGGAGAAGTGTAGTATCTGGACCGGAGTGCACTGTTCCTCACCGCACAGTCCCTCAAGGCTTCCCTTGGCTAGGGGAGGGAGTTTCCCAACCCCTTGGGCCTCCTGCGTGAGGCGACACCCTACCCTTTTTCTGTTCGCCCTCCTTGGGCTGCACCCACTGTCTAACCAGTCCCAATGAGATGAGCCGGGTACCTCAGTTGGAAATTCAGAAATCTCCCGCCTTCTGTGTTGATCTCACTGGGAGCTGCAGATGGAGCTGTTGCTATTCGGCCATCTTGCCAGCAACCCCTCTTCGTGTATTTTTAAAATGGTTAGTGGTGAGTGTTAAAATGTTATGGTGTTTAGATTTTGTTGAATAAATTTAAAAGAAAGATATAATGATTTTGTTTCAACATGTAAATATTTATAGTATGCTAGAAACTATGTCCTTTATAATTTTCAATGGAAAGTTTTAGATGTGAAATTAAAAAGTACATAATTTTCTCAAAAAAATTTAAAGAAGTGTGTGAGTGCTTTGAAAAAGCTTTTTTGCCTGTAGCCCAAACTAGAAAATAGATTTCTTATTATAACCCAGCACAGGCACCCAAATGCGAAAGTTTATAAAGCATTAGTTACCATGTATAATGCTCTCAATCTTTTTGCCTTCTTTCCCTCTTCCCCTACTTTTTTTTTCTTCCTATTTCCTTCCATTAAAAAAAAAAAAAGTCTGGTCTTGACCTGCTAAATTGTTTACTTCCACTCAAGGGCTGGAACTTGCAGTTTGAAGCAAACACCTAAATCTAAGATAGTTTTTTCTTTCTTTGTTTTTCTTTGTTTTTGTTTCATTTTTTAAAAGTCTGAGCATAAATAAGAGAGGTGGAAGTAAAATTTATGTTAATGCTTCAATTTAATTAATTAGTTTCCAAGCTGTTCTGTGGAGCTGAAAAGTGACATCAGTTTAAATGTCTTCCCTTGCTTATCCTCTCAGGCATCTGTACCTCTTCCCCATTACACCAATATCAAAAACTACAAAATAAAAAACCTAGGTGGGACGGAAAAACTGGGGGAGAGTCTTTATGTAATACTAATTAGTAGTCTAACTGATACTAAAGGATAAATTTTAAAAGAGGATTAAATCATGTCTCTACTATGAATCTAAAATCTGTTAAATACTGAACTTGTTAATTAAGGAGAGAACTAGTGAGATACTGCAACTGGTTCAAAAGAGAACTCAAAGCATCATCACACACTGATAGGCAAATAAGGAATGTTAAATTTATAAATGGATGCAAAATTGGTTAGTATCCCCGGGGCAATAACGAATGCATTTTACCAGAAGCATTTTTATGGATAGGAATTACATGCATGACTATCAGTTTTCTACAATTGATCTCGTATTCCTACAGATTTATAAAATAGCCTAGTCAAAACAAGCAAAGGTGGGAATAACCTGAATGGGTGAGCTAGCCAGGAAATCTACTGAATTCTAAAGTCTTAAACAATTTTTCCTTCTACTGATTAGATTTAGGCTATTAATTCCTAACCTAGGTCTAAAACACTTTGCCACCTGAAGGCCAAGTGCAGTTTTAGAGGATTTCTACCATCTGCATGGTATTTGTAAACATCGTGAATTTCTTGCTATTATTTAAAACCTAGATTTTTACATAATAGCTGGATTTCCAGTTTGTCTTGGAAAATCAGATTGAAATGGAATTTACTATTATTTTCTTCTCTTAAGATAAAGTCTCCTACTTTTCCTTTTCTTATTCATAATACCACTTTTCCATGTCATTTCTGCACATCCCTTCTTTTCTCATTCAAACTTCACCCATCTTAATCCAGTTCCGTTTCACTATAACTGTCTTAACTTCTTGACTCCAGGCTCTTCTCAGTCTCTCTAGCATGCTGTTTTACATTTAATCTCTCTTAAATACTTTGCTCAAGACTCCAGACTGCCCAGTAATGTCCAACAAATCCTGTTTTGCCACTCTGAATATGCTGACACTTTCCTGACGCTTCCAACTCTTCAGTAATTTATTTCTTCCCTTCTTTTGCAGTCTTGATTTCTGTTGCTTATCTACATGGTTCCTTCCTCTAGTGAGGTTAATCTCTTTGCTTTCCTCTATACCCACTATGCTTTTTGTTCATGTTGATCCTTCCTACAGGAAAGGCCTTCCTTCTCTTCTTTGTTTATACACATCAGATGAAGTTAAACTCAAGGCTACCTAGTCTGCGCAGCCTACCAGAGTTCTAATTCACATTGATCTTTCTGGAATGTTTTATGCTTTCTAGCGTTGTTTTAGGTTGTGTATTCTTATCACTCAAGATTAAAGCTACCAAAAGCATGGCCTACCTTCCTATATGCTGTATTGGTATCTCTGAGGAGAAATTAGTAAACTTGTTGTCTAAATTTTTATATTTGCATAATCATGCATTTCACTGTACAAAAGGAGGAAGGTTAAACATCGTTCAGGATTTTAATTTTTCAGCACTGTGAAATTTACATATTTATTGTATTTGGAATAAAATGTGTGTGGGTGTATATAGATATATATATACACACACACACATTCATACACATGTATTTACATTATTCTGTCTATAGACAGTAGCTGCATCAATCACACAGGAATTTTAGTCTATTTGATATATTTACATTAACTAGTAGTCTGTTGAAATTCAAAGGAGATAATCAAATTGAGAAAACCATGTTGCCTAATCCTTTTGTCATGGATAATATTACTTAAAAGGGAAGCCTTGGAGTAATAGGAAAAAAGAAATATATTCTTGTGCTCTCCTACCTCTATTCTGAACAATAGGATCTGCCTTGCTAAGCAATTAGGCAGGCCCTTTTATACACAGTCTGTGTATACCATTAAAAGTCAATACAGTGTCCTTTTATTTTTTAGTTTTGTGTGATGCATGCAGAAAAGAAACATTTTGCTTTTTATATAAAGACTGTCCCTGTAACACAAAGTGGGTTAAGAGATTTGAGACAATTTTCCCAATAATTGTGAACTAAAACTTACATATGACATCTAATTGTGTTAATAAATTTTGAAAGAACTTTATTGAGATTGGATCAGTAACACATTGAAAATATACAATTTGATGAGTTTTGATGTGTGCTTATACTGCTGAAACAATCATTACTGTCAAGATAATGAACATATCCATCACTTCCAAGAGTTTCCTGCTACTCCCTTGTCATCCCTCCTTCCTTTGTTCCCTCTGTGTCCCTCCCCTCCCCAGGCAACCTCTGATACACTTTCTTTCACTGTACACTAGTTTGTATTTTTGAGAAGTTTATGTAAATGGAATCATACAGTATGAACTTTTATATTGTCTGGCTTCTTTGCATCAGCTTTTTTTTTTGAGATCATTGCATGTTGTAGCATATATCACTATTTTGTTCCCCTTTTACTACCGAATGGGATGCACATGGCAGTTTTTAAAAATCCATTTACCTGTTATTGGACATTTGAGTTGTTTACATTTTTTGGTTATTAAAAAAAAGTTGTTACAACATTTGTATACAAGTGTGGACATATGTTTTCATTTCCTAAGGGCTAAGTTATACGGTGGATATATGTTTATGTTTTTAAGAAACTGCCAAACTGTTGTCCAGAGTGGTTGTACCATATTACCCTTCTACCACCAGTGTACAAGAGTTCCAGTTGCTCCATATCTTTGCCCTTTGCCAACACTTGGGAAAGTGTTTTTTGTTTGTTTGTTTGTTTGTTTTTGTAGATAAGGTCTCATAGCCCTGTCACCCAGGCTGGAGTGCAGTGGCATGATCTTGGCTCATTGCATCCTTGACATCCTGGTCTCAAGCAATCCTCCCATTTCAGTCTGCTGAGTAGCTGGGACCTCAGGCACACGCCACCACACCTGGCTGATTTTTGTATTTTTTGTAGTAGAGATGGGGTTTTGCCATGTTGCTCAGGCTGGTCATGAGCTCCTGGCCTCAAGTGATCTGCCCACCTCAGCCTCCCAAAGTACTGGGATTACAGATGTGAGCCCCTGTACCTGACCAGGGCAAATCTTTTTAATTTTAAATATTTTAATAGGTATATAATGGTATCTCATTGAGATTCTAGTTTACTTTTCCTTATTGACTGATGATATTGGTCATTTTCCATGTGGTGATTTGCTGTTCATGTATCTTGCTAGGTGAAGTGGCTGTTCATATTTTTTGCCCAGTTTTTATTGAGCTGTTTTTTCATTATTGAGTTTTAAGAGTTTTTTATATATCCTTTATATACATTATTTATCAAATATGTGATTTCCAGGAATTTTCTCCCATTTCTGTGGTTTGGACAGATGAATTTATTTATTTATTTATTGTTTGAGATGAAGTTTCACTCTTGTTGCCCAGGCTGGAGTGCAATGGTGGGGTCTCAGCTCACTGCAACCTCCGCCTCCCAAGTTCAAGTAATTCTCCTGCCTCTCAGCCTCCTGAGTAGCTGGGATTACAGGTGTGCGCCACCACATCCAGCTAATTTTTATATTATTAGTAGAGATGGGGTTTCACCTTGTTGGCTAGGCCAGGTCTCTAACTCCTAACCTCAGGTGATCCACCCGCCTTGGCCCCGCAAAGTGCTGGGATTACAGGCGTCAGCCACTGTGCCCGGCTGACAGGTGAATTCTTTATCCCCCACCTGTATAGAGGTAGCTCCAGGATCCCTGTGTTTGAGTATTAAGATGCATTATAGGTTGGGTTCTAGCCCAGATAGGCAAGTTGCCACTAGCTAATAATGGGTTTTTGAGAATAAAATTTGGTATGTTTCCTGTTTATAAATGTAAAATTTGCTCATTGTAGACAATTGAAAAAAATGCTGAAAACTACAGAGAAGGAAATGAGACTGGAGTATTCTTGGGAACTCCAGGCAGAAGTCCAGCTGTCAAGGCCATGCATATCAGAAGCAAGAGTGCTTAGAGCTTACTGCATACTAGGCTTGGGGCAGCAGGATTATACAGGTCCCTTCCACTTAAATTACTCTTAATTCTGCTAAGGATTGCCTCAGAAATATGATGGGCAGAGGTTGCAGTTTTTTTTCCCTGAATGTAAGTTCACTGCTACACCTGCAGTTTTGGATCATTGTCTGGCCTATCCACTTAATGAATGTTTATATTATAAAAGTATGAAGTAAGTGAAGGTCTTCATAGATGTTGTGCAGTTAGTAAATGTCTTCACAGCATAGAGCTGAGCAAGGCTTGGGAAAGTAGGGATTGACAAAGACAGAAATGGAATTAATCAAATGTATTTGACTAACATTGAGAAATATTACATTAAAGAAAGTCCAACACAGATGTCCTAAGTGTTAAGTGTTTCTGGTCTCTGCTGCTTTACTGATGAAAAACATTCAGTTTTGGTGCCAATAGGATTTGGTTTAAGATTGTGCTCTGCTCTACTAGCTGTGTAAACTTGGACTAATACTTAACCTAGTTTTTTACTTCAATTTTTCTTTGTTCATTTGACACAGGGTCTTGCTCTGTCACCCAGGCTGCAGTGCAGTGGCTCACTTTCACCCCCACCTTCTGGGCTCAAGCAGTCCTCAGCCTCCCAATTAGCTGGGACCACAGGCACACACCACCACACCTGGCTAATTTTTTTTTTTTGTAGAGACAGGATTTCGTCATGTTGCCCAGGCTGATCTCAACTCTTGGGCTCAAGCAATTTGCCTGCCTCGGTCTCCCAAAGTGCTGGGATTACAGGTGTAAGCCACCATGCCTGGTCCTACTTTACTTCTTTTACTTACACAATGTGAATAATTGTGTATACCTGTGGGGCTACTGTAAGGATTATAGGAGATAGAGCATACAGTAGTCCCCCTTCTTATCTATGGTTTTGATTTTTACTGTTTCAGTTACTTATGGCAACTAAGTAAAAAAAATATGAGTACAGTACAATAAGGTTTTAAGAGAGGGAGAGAGAGGGGGACCATATTCACATAACTTTTATTACTATATATTGTTATAGTTCTATTTTATTATTAGTTATTGCTAATCTCTTACTGTGCTTAATTTATAAATTAAACTTTATCATAGATGTGTACATACAGTAAATTCTCACTTAACATCATGGATGGGTTCTTAGAAACTGACTTTAAGTGAAACAACATGTAATGAAACCAGTTTTACCATAGGCTAATTGATATAAGCAAGAGTTCATTTCTTATGGCATATTTCTGGTCATAAAAACATCACCAACTTCTAAATAAAGATAAAAACTTTTCTAATGTTAAACATTGAAATGAATGTTAGTGATACATACATTTAAGAAATATTAATAAAACAAGTAAGATAATTATTTACCCAATTATTCTAGTTAAGTGCTACAGCTGGCCAGAGGCTCTTCTGGCAGCTTAAGCCCTCAAGGCCTCAGGAGGAAGCAGCTCTGGACAGGACACCACTCTATTGCAGGGCACTCACACACCCACCCACACTCACTCAGAAAGGAACCATGTAGACATGCCAGTCCACCTAATGGACATAGCTTTGGGATGTGGGAAGAAACTGGAGTACTGGGGAGAAAACCCACACAGACGTAGGGAGAATGGGCCAACTCTACACATACATAGACAGTGGCCCCAGCTGGGAATCAAGTTTTTTCTTTTCTCATCAATATTAAAATGAAGCAACATTACTTGGGGGAACCTTTTGTATAGGAAAAAACATACTGTATATAGGGTTTAGTACTATTGTTGGTTTCAGGTGTCTACTTGGGATCTTGGAACATGTCCCCCGTGGATAAGGAGGAAACTATTGTGTACAGTATTTTGATATAGGGTCTGACACATTGTAGGAACTCAGTAAATGTTAGTGGCATTTGTAGTTATTCCCCTTCGCCTTTCCAGTTACTAGTCTCAGGCAGGGTAACTAAATCTTGCCGTACCCCTCATAGAGGGGAGATCTAAGAATGGTATTTGCCAGTCCTTTTCTCCACTGTAGGTTACGTTTTTATACCACTGTGTGTTTTTGAGTGATATGAAAAGAATATCATGGGATTAAGATAAGCTGATTGCAGATTTTAGTGCTTTAGCGTATGTTCTTTTCAGGCATGGAGGGGATTACTCAAGATACATGGTTAGACTGACCTTAGGTACCTAGTGGTATGAGTCTTTAGCATCAGCAGCAGTATTGATCATACAAGGGAATCCCAAGACTCTTATTGTAAACTAGGAAGCATGTTCCCACAGAACAACATCTTGAGGTGGACTGTAGTTGGGGAAGGAGTTAAGTTGGTGGTCAGATTGGTGGAGTGATAGACACGAGGGTGACTGATGCCTTTGTAATAATTTCGGAACTGTCTGAAATTATCCAAAGCAAATCTTTGTTGCCATTCTCAGTTCTTTTCTATAGTCTCTGCCTCGTTTGCCTTATTCCTGACCTGCTTTTTTCCATGCCTACACGTTTCTTGACTTTTGGAGCCTAAATTATCCCTCCTTCTGTAATATATTTGGGATATTATAATGTTCTGATGTTTGGAACTGACAGATTATAATGTTATGCTTTGCCAGTAAGTCATGCTATGTAACAGACTGCTGCAGCCAGTGTGTTTAAATTTGATGTTTTAGGTCATTAAAAATTTTAACATTTCACTTAATTACTTGTTATAAATTCCATACACAATACTTGGGTTAAAAACAGGTTGTTTGTTTTCTTATACTACACTTGAGTTTAGTCTGGCTTTTATAACAACTTAAACTTTTGGGGTTGGAGAATGACTTATTAAAACTACTTTTGTGATATCCGTGTTTGTTCCCTTTCTGACTTGTGGCCAGACATCAAAAGGCATTGGAAATTTGAGTCCTTCTGTTAAAAGACTGTTATTCATATGTTAGAAGAGGAGACACTTTCTAAAGGGTCTCTCTATATCCACAAAAGTTCTTGTAGCACTCTAATGGCATGTGGCACAGTGAACAAGGAAGTCACATGGCCACATCTGACTCCAAGGAGGGAAGAGAAAACTGTCCTATTATGTCTCCATAAAACAGAGCTGGTAAACAGCCCTAACGATTCCGTGGTTCTCATTTGTGTTCACCGTGTATTCAGATCTGTCTCTATGCTACTATAGGCAAAGTAACTCACCCCTCCCCAAGGCAGTCTGTCTCATTGCCCCATTCAGTTATAGCATCATGCTCAAAGTTCAGTGCCTCTGGCTGATACACAAGAGTCTGTTCATCATGTTCAGATGTGGTACTCTTGATCTGGAGACTTCATGAACTAAAAAGACAAGGAATCTGCCCCTCCTTTCCCCTTACACCCTGGTGGAACTGGTAAGCATAATTGCCAAAACCACTCCCATTTACAAAGGCGAACAAAGGGAGAGAGAGAACAGTCAAAAGTTGTAGCAATTCTGCAATTCCACAGTAGAATTTTGGGGGACCCCTATCTTGGGCCCAAGAATGTTCCTTAATTATGTCCAGATTCTGCTTCCTGGGAGAGGCTCCTCCATCCATTGTCTTCCATGCCATTGGCTTTACCCTGTTGGAATTTTTTCTTTTCGGTAACTTCCTTGGCTACAACGGAAATGGGCATGGGCCTCCTTGGGGGCTGAACAGTTTTCTCTGGCAGCTTCTTACCTGTAGAAAATTGGTGTCTAAGGGTTGTTTTAAGCATTCAATAATCATATTACTCTTTGAATTGAGACCAGATTATTTTTGCAGTACAACTCTCAAAAATTTTGTTGGCTTCTTATCTACTTAACTTTAGTCAGCTTCGTGTGTCAATAGCCAGACCTAAAATTTTTGCTAGATGTAATTCTTAGATTTCCTGTATTTCTTATCTTTTTCACCTCTGTGCATGCCCCCCTCTTCTCTTTATTTATTTGAGGATATCTTGGCTCCACAAGGCTTCAGTTGGAGACCCACACCCTTAGTCTCTTTTTTCCGAACCATTTTATCCCAAGAGAAAGAATTTACTGAGTGCCACATTAGTCTACACTGAGGTTTTAATATCAGCTATATACCCTTTATTTGATCCTTAGCTGAGGCTGAGTTTTAATTAGCTGTTGTTCCTTAAAGGCCTTCTCAGTTTTGTTTTTAGCTGTTCGAGGTTGAAAAGTAGTTGCCTTTTCCAATTGTATAAATCATTTAATTTGAAATCTATTGTCTTACATTTCTGCTTGCAAACCAATTCTTTTCTGACCTCATTTTTTCCTTGTGGGGGTTTCCCTTTATCTTATTCAGTTACTTTTTTTCATTTGATTCCTTGTCTTTTCATCCTTTTCTTTTGCTTTTTCATCTAATCTTGTTTTTCACCAGTTTCATTAGAGGCCATCTCTCCTTGCTCTCTATAGAGAGTGCCAAACTGTTTTCAAACTTTTCTTTTGTATCTATTACTATATCCAGTAAGCACTTTCTTTAAGGATTTCAGAAGCTGTTCCTTTTCTCTAATTGAATGTTTTCTTCTTCACATGGCTTGTGTTTTTCTTCTCCATTTTGAATTCCTTTTTTAAAAGTGAAATCTGCCAGATATGGTTTCTAGCAACCAACAGATTCCTTTTACCATTCACTTATGTTGGGGTTCATATCCTTCTCTGATCTACAACTCAGGTCGGGCCAACCAGCACAAATCCCAGTTTAATTTTCAGTTGCTAGACGGCTTTCACTCAGATTAAATCCTCACCCTCCCTTCTTGGTTTTCTGCTATGGGTGAAATATATGAAAACTAAAACTTGGAGCACTTGCTGCCACCAGGATTATTCTTTGCTTTCTCTTTTATTTTTTTGGCTTGTAAGGAACTGTCCTCAGAATCCTATGTGTCCTTGCAAGTACCCTTCAACTTTCTCCCCAGTTGTTTTCTAGAAATTGTTGGCCTACTTGAATGTATAACAATGGGAATAGTAGGAAAAGAGGGTTGTGTATGTGTGCTTGTATTTGTGTGCTTGTGAGCATGTGTGTATTGGGGATGGTCACAATAATCTCACCAACACAAGGATCTGCACTGATGGGAATTTAAAGTTGGCTGCAATTTTATAATGGGTACTGATATGGTTTGGTTCTTTGTCCCCACCCAAATCTCACTTTGAATTGTATTAATGCCCATGTGTCAAGGGCAGGACCAGGTGGAGATAATTGAATCATGGGAGCCATTTCATGTTGTTCTCGTGATAGTGAGTGAGTTCTCATGAGATCTGATGGTTTTATAAGGGGCTTGGCACTCATTCTCTCCCTGTCGTCCTGTGAAGAGGTGACTTCCCCTATGCTTTTAAGTTTCCTGAGGCCTCCCCAGCCATGTGAAACTGTGAGTCAATTAAATCTCCTTTCTTTATAAATCACTCAGTCGAGGATATTTCTTCATAGCAGTGTGAGAATGGACTAATACAGGTACAGTGCTTGAGTGTCTAAATTAGGTAACCATCAGTAGGGGATGTTTGAAATGTTTTCTTTTTTCCAGTGGCCTTAGTTTTATGAGGCTTAAGGTAGTTACAACATGACAAGAAATCTGGACAGGTTTGTTTATTTTTTTTTTTCCTATTACCCAAACCAGTGTCTGTTTTATGGTTAGCAAGATCCTTCCAGATTCTCATGTTATCTGTTGATTTGAGTTTTGTATGTAGGGATTTCCTGGGTTATTTTCTGAATCTTCAGAAATTGAGAGAGGTTGCACTGTGAACTTCAAAGGATACAGGAGTTTAAATTGGAAGATCATTTTCTAGCTTTGTCGGCTGACATCTAGAGAAGGCTCATGGTTTTACATATGGCCATAGAATTCCTAAGAGTAACTATTGTTATATCGTTATGCTTAACTTTTTGCTAAAAAGGGTAAGAGTTTTGCAGTTGCATCTGAATTTGACATTGTGTAATGTTTCTATTTCAGGTAGCAGCAGCAGCAGCAGCAGCAGCAGCAGCAATGTTTCACTTCTTCAGAAAGCCTCCGGAATCTAAAAAGCCCTCAGTACCAGAGACAGAAGCAGATGGATTCGTCCTTTTAGGTGAGTCTTTTTAAGAAACAAAATAATTAGATGAATTATGTTTTCTTTAAAAAATTACTTGAAAATTATATGATTGATTTTAAACTATTTCTTATAATTTCAGAATTAATTTATGTGTTTAATTTTTAAAAAGTAAAATCTGTAAAGATGAAAGTCATCAATTACTTGGAATAGTGTCATCAGGTGAGACTTTTCTTGCATGTTGATTTGGCTGTGTTCTCCAAGTTAAATTTGTAAAATCACTTCTTTTTTTCCCCTTTTTTTTTAACTGTGGAAAATCTAAAGTCTTCAAGAATCCTTGATGAAATCAAGTTCTGTCTTATAAATAGTACTAACCTTGTTTCATAAATTAGCATCTGAAATTAAATTAGGCATCCAATAAATATTTGCTGAATGAAGTAGACTTTAAAATCTAAATATGTTAAATAGTGTTTCCTGTTTAAGACTATTTTCTATTATAAAATTAATACCTGCAAATGTTAAAGATTTTAGTGTCTTTAAAAAATATTTCTTACAATCAAATACAGTATTCTTCACCAGGGGAATTCTGAAAAGTAAAATTTTCTCCATGTCATGTCACATTTCTTCCCCTGAGGAAAAGTTTTGCACAACGTCTTTGTATGCTCTTCCCAGAAATTCTCTTTCCAAAGTATGGTGTGGGGTAGTCAAACCCAGTGTTTCCTTGTGGTTCTCATCCTTTTCCATGCTGGACCTCCTCCCACCAAATTCCTACTCCTTCTCTGAGAAGATTTGCATTAACTCATATGGTCTTCACTCCCTGGAATGTTTCTCTGGGTCTCCTTTTCCAGATACTGGTTTCCTACCTCTTACTTCCTTTATCTTGGCCCCGTCAGACTGGCATCTGCTAGCATCAGCCAATGCTCTGTAGGCTTTGAGAAATAAGGGATGTTTCCCTTAGATTTAAGGGTAATCTCTGGGAGACCAGAATAGAATTTTTCTCATGGATAAACTTTACTATAGAATTTTCCATCGTTTCTACAGCCATGTTCTGGCAGGCCTGTTGTTTTTGAGAACCTGTCTTGTATGTCCAGGGACAGGGGCAGTAGCTGGGAGGTTGCTCAGAATTGTTTTCTTCAGACCAGATCCCTTATACCTGAGGTAAAAATAGTGGGGCTTAGTCTTTGACCAGGGCTGATGATTTTTCTGGGTAGCCTTCTGACTGGGATAAGGTAGGGTGCAGTGGACTTAATTGCTAATATGACCCTTCCTTCATAGTGTGTCAGGAATTTATGCCTTGGCTTCCAAGTCAGAACTGACTCTGTTAACTCCGATTTTAGTTCCTTGAAAGCTGCCAGTGTTACTTTTTTCACACTTCTTGAATTAGCCTCGCTAACAGAAAACTTCAGGGGTACATCAGGCCTCCTGTGAAGTTTCTCTTTCTCAGGAGTTTCACAATAAATTCTTCTCTCAGAATTTTTTCCAAAAAATTCTTGTTTTCCACTCTGTTGTATATTCCTGATTTTAAAATACCTCTGAAGTCTTAACACATATACAGGGAACTCTGCTTTTTTCTGTTTTTTTATTATATATGTATTTAAGATTTTTTTTAAAATTATTTTTAAAGAAAATAGAGATGGGGTCTTGCCATGTTGCCCAGGTTGGTCTTGAACTCCTGGCCTCAAGCAATCTTCCTGCCTCGGCCTCCCAAAGTGTTGGGATTACAGGCATGAGCCACCACGTCCAGCCTCTTTTCTGTTGTCTTCATGATTAGAAATTGACATTATTCTTTTTGTTATCAAATAGCCATTTAGAGGATGTAAGTTGGGTGTACTGGCATCTTTGAAAGCACATAGAATTCCTAATGCTGGACCTTAAACTTTTTATTCATCTACTTTATCCCTACTTCTCTGCCACTTTGTGAGATTTCTGAGACAAATTTTAACCACCACTGCAGTGGCTCCTGGTGCTGCTAAGATCTCCTCCAATTTCTGGTAGCATGTAGTCCTGATGAGACATTCCATTGCATGTCTTGTAGCTATCTCAGTAGAAGCCCAGTTTCCTGGGCCTTCTGCCTCAGAGTATTATCTACTATGGATCTCCTTTCCCTTTCCAGGAAAGACTAGTTTAAGAAGTAGTCTTTCTTTAACTGAGCTTCAGAAGGCACACAAACTTCCAAATTTCGTATTTTAAGAAGGAATTTCCGGGTCCTAATTACTCTAATATGCTCTCAGTACCAGCTTCTCCATCTGAGGGAATTTTCCCAGGACCATCTTGGACTAGCATAATTGGTGTCGTACCCAGCACCATATGTCTAGCAGTTGAACAGTCATGGTGAAGAATCACTTCCGTCGTAGTTCCAGGATAGCAGTTTAATTTGCAGTGCAGCTGGTGCTGTACCTGGTTCAAATGACCCAAACAAATCAGGTCCGCCAGATGTTGGCTGAGGCCTCGTTGCCCTTCAGCTCCTCTGTCTGCTGACGCTTGTCTCTGTTTAGCCTCATTTCCCCCCAGGTGCAAAGCTCCACCCCTTCACCATTTTCATAAAATCCTCTGTTACCATTACTCTCCTGAAGTTTTGATGGTATCAGTCAGCATCATTTCTCAGCTCTTACTTCATCTGTCTTCGTTCTCTTTTCATCTTTCATCCCCTCTTCCTTCTTCCGCAGAAGCATCTCAGAAGCTCTACAGTGACGTGCTGTTAAAAGTGCTGACCCTGGGTCAGACCCTTTGGGTTGGCTTCGTGGCTCCACGACTTACTCTCTACCCTTGGCAGGTTAGTTACCTTTCCCAGTACCACTTAGCATATCTAGGAAATGAGCACGATATCGGTACCTACCCCATGAAGTTATTGAGGGGATTAAATGAGTTAATGTGTGTAAAATGTTTAGAAAAACCCTGTGAGTGAGGTAGTACTATTATATCACCATACACAGGCTAGGATTTAATGTTTCCAAGTTTCTCCAGCTAGTATGTAGCAGATCTGGAATTAGCCCAGGCAATCTGACTTCAGAACCTATCCTCTAAACCACTGAACTATCCATCTTTTTGTAAAAAAAAGTTATATCATCAGTTTTAATTCTGAGACATTATTGACATCCTAACCTCTTTGTTTTTTAAAAAAAGTTGTATTCTCTTCAATTGAAAAGAGAAAGTGCTGTTTTTTATTTGTTTTAATAAAAGAAGGTTGGTTGTTGTAATACTGTTCATAAAGTCTGGCTTTTATTTTGGCTAACACAAACGTTTTACTATTTAATAGTTTAAATGTTTTTAAAATATTTTAAAATATTTCAGAAAACTCCTTGATGAAGCTGAAATTGGAAGTTGGTATATATGGTTTAATTAGTGAAAACATCCTTCAGTGGTGAAGAACTTAACTGAATTGACAGATAAAGATCCTGACAGATTATTAGGAATATAGTTAATTGTCTTTAAAGTTATAGTTAATTATCTGGTAAACTCTTTTTTAAAAAATTGATTTGCTCTGCTAGGTTTCTGTTTTTATTATATCATTCTATACTGACATATATAATATCTACTTTAGTCTCAGAGCATACTGTATAAAATATTCTGGAAAAAGTCAAGTAGGTCAAATGGTAAATAGAAAATGCTTTTAATGCTTTTATTAACATGGACACATACTTGCACACATCTGTTTTGTTTTAAATTTTTTATTTTTAATCATTATGGGTCCATAATAGTTGTATATATTTACAGGGTACATATGATGTTTTGACACAGGCATATAATGTGTAGTGATCAAATCAGGGTAATTAGGATGTCTATCACTTCAAGCAATTATTTCTTTGTGTTAGCAACATTCAATTTCCACTCTTTTAGTTATTTAAAAATATACAATAAATTATTGTTAACTATAGTCACCCTATTGTGCTACCAAATACTAGATCTTATTCCTTCCATCTAACTATATTTTTGTACCCATCATCCATCCCCATTTTATTTCCCTCTTTCTGCTACCCTTCCTTGCCTTTGGTAACCATCATTCTATTCTCTATCTCCATGAGTTCAATTTGAAAAAAACTGAGCTCCCTCATATGAGTGAGAAAATGTGAAATTTGTCTTTTTGTGCCTGCTTTATTTCACTTTACATGATCTCCTCTAGTACCATCTATGTTGTTGCAAAGGACAGGATTTCATTCTTTTTTTATGGCTAAATAGTATTCCATTGTGTATATGTACCACATTTTCTTTATCTGTTCGTCTGTTGATGGAGACACTTAGGTTGATTCTATATGTTGGCTATTGTGAATAGTACTGCAATAAACATGGGAATGTGGACGTCTCTTTGATATGCTGATTTCTTCTTTTGGGTATGTACCCAGCAATAGAATTGCTGTATCATATAGTAGTTCTGTTTTTAGTTTTTTGAGGAATCTCCATACTGGTCTTCATACTGGCTGTACTAATTTACATTCCTGCCACCAGGGTATGAGGTCCCTTTTCTACACATCCTTGCCAGCATTTGTTATTGCTTATCTTTTGGATTAAAGCCATTTTAACTGGGTTGAGATGATATCTCATTTTGATTTTGATTTGCATTTCTCTGATGATCAACAATATTGAACATTTTTTTAATATGCCTATTGGTCATTTTGTATGTCTTGAGAAATAGCTATTCAGATATATAAAAAATATATATTTATATATTATTTAATATATATTTAATTTTATATAATAAATATATATTTATATACTTAATTTATAGATAAATATATATTTATATATTTAGTTTATAGATAAATATATATTTATATACTTAGTTTATAGATAAATATATATTTATATACTTAGTTTATAGATAAATATATATTTATATACTTAGTTTATAGATAAATATATATTTATATACTTAGTTTATAGATAAATATATATTTATATACTTAGTTTATAGATAAATATATATTTATATATTTAATTTATAGATAAATATATATTTATATATTTAATTTATAGAGAAATATATTTATATATTTAATTTATAGAGAAATATACATTTATATATTTAATTTATAGATAAATATATTTATATATTTAATTTATAGATAAATATATATTTATATATTTAATTTATAGATAAATATATATTTATATATTTAATTTATAGATAAATATATATTTATATATTTAATTTATAGATAAATATATATATATATACACACATATTAAGAGACAATAACTCACTATGTTATTCAGGCCACTTTCGAACTCTTAGGCTCAAGCCATCTTCCTGCCTCCGCCTCCCAAAGTGCTGGGATTACAGGCGTGAGCTGCTATGCCTGGCCTGCCCATTTTAAAATTGGATTATTTTATTTTTTCCTGTTGAGTTGTTTGAGTTCCTTATATATACTGATTGTTCATCCATTGTCAGATGAGTAGTTTGCAAATATTTTCTCCCATTCTGTGGGTTGTCTCTTTACTGTTGATTAATCATTTCTTTTGTTGTGCAGAAGCCTTTTAACTTGATGTAATCCCATTTGTCCATTTTTGCTTTGGTTGCCTGTGCTTGTGGGGTATTACTCAAGAAATCTTTGTTCAGATTACTGTCCAGTAGCATTTGCCCAATGCTTTCTTCTAGTAGTTTTGTAGTTTCAGGTCTTAGATTTAAGTATTTTATCCATTTTGATTTGATTTTTGTATGTGGCAAGAGATAGGGGTCTAGTTTTATTCTTCTGCATATAGATATCCAGTTTTCCCAGCACCACTGATTCAAGACTTCCTTTTCCCAATGCATATCCTTGGCACCCTTGTTGAAAATGAGTTCATTGTAAATGTGTGAATTTATTCCTGGGTTCTGTATTTGATTCCATTCGTCCATGTGTCTGTTTTTATGCTGGTACTGTGCTATTTTAGTTACTATAGCTTTTTAGTATAATTTGAAGTCAGGTAGTGTGATTCGTCTAATTTTGTTGTTTTTGCTTAGAACAGTTTTGGCTTCTCTGGGTCTTTTGTGATTCTATATAAATGTTAGGATTATTTTTTCCATTTCTGTGAAGAATGTCTTTGGTATTTTGATAGTGATTGCATTGAATCTGTAGATTGTTTTGGGTAGTATGCACATTTTAACAATACTGATTCTTCCAATCCATAAATATGGAATATCTTTCCATTTTTTTTATGTGTGTTCTCTTTGGTTTCTTTCATCAGTATTTTATAATTTTATTTTAGAGATCTTTCACTTTGGTTATATTTATTCCTAAGTATTTTATTTTACTGGTAGCTTTATAAATGGGATTACTTTCTTGGTTTCTTTTTCAAATTGTTTGCTGTTGGCATATAAAAATGCTATTGATTTTTGTATGTTGATTTTGTATCCCGTAACCTTACTGAATTTATTTATTAGTTCTGATAGTTTTTTTAGTTGCATACACATATATCATGGTTAGCATATATCCACATAACTTTTTTTGTGGCATCGTGTGCAATAGGTACATTACAGAAAACTAAATATATTTTGTTGGTTTGTGTGTTTGTTGATGTCGAAATGATACAGCTAAGTAAAAACTTATAAACATGATTATATTTGTAGCAACAACTTTTTATCAATATGGACACCACAGAATTTGTTAGATTATCTCCTTATGTGGCCTTTATAACCCATTTCTAGAAAGGTCAGAGTAAATTATGTTGTTTAAGCTATAAATTATCTATTTTTTTCCACTTGAGAATACCTTTTCCCCTAGGCAAGCATTTCTGCTTAACACAAATAGGTTTTAGGTCACAATTATTAGATGGCATTGCAGAGTTGATGGAATCAACACATCATGACTTGAAATTCAGGTCTGGGCAGAGTCTAGACACTTGTTTTGGTAATAGGAATATCTGGGCTGTTCATATACAGTTAGCTCACATTTGGACGGAAAACCTTTCTCCGCATTAAGATTTCGAAAGCTTTTAGCCTCTGTAAAATGTCTAGTGTGCCGAATAAGAATAAGGGAAAAAAATTCTTGTAGAAAAACATCCTTTCCCTTGTAACCAGTTCCTATTCACGTAAGAAGGTAATAGCTATTCCTTCATTCAGTAATGAAGTTGAAGTAATCCTCCAGGGTACTCATTTTATACAAAAACAAATTGCAGTTTTCATTTGCATCACTGGGTGGCGATTTTTCATAGCCTTATACTACTATTTAAAAATCCAGCAAGCATGGCACTATTCGTAATTACCAGGGTTTTCTTCTGTTATGACATGCTTAATTGTACTTTTAAGACATTGTCTTTAAGTTGATTACAAATTTACTAGTGTGGTGGCAAGCTCATAGTTATTTTAAGTTAGGAAAAGGGATATTGCGTAAATGTTGGGATATAATTCCTTCCAAAACTAAGACAAAAGCATGGATTAGCTTATTATGTTATAGCAAAAAGAAGGAAAAATAACAACAAAAAGTAATAGGATATAAATGAAAAGGAACAATTTAGATATTGTTGTTGGTTCACTAATATTGTTGACCAAATATTGAATATAATTTTGAAGCAGGCAGAATGAAATTGGGCAAACACTATTGTAGAGATTAAAGGAACTGGGTTACAGTACAAGTGAAATGCATCATGGTTTTCAGAATATGCAGGTGCTTCTTAAAGTGGGGCATAAGAACTTCTAGTTTCCATTGAGCTAATTATTTTGTAACACTTGCTGAATTTAGAACCAGAATTTAATAATTCACAGCAGCTTGGATTTCACCTTTTAAAATACTTAAAACACATTGAAATATGTAATTTAGTCTCACTTTCTGTTTTCCAGTCTAAATGATCAGTCAGATATTGAAAATAAGTGAGTTATTTTTAAGATTATCTCCTACGGAATTCCTCATTCTGGGAACCAAACCACATATACATACTTCAGTTAAACTATCATATTTTTATATGGAACTTTTAAAGATAGTCTCTTCATCGCTGTGTTGTTTCCTTTATTTAAAAGTGGAAATTTAGCTGTGTACATAAAAATTTACATTCTAAGGAATGAGGGACAGTAAGTCACTTTGATTCTGTCTAGGGTTGAAGGCTTTAATTAAAACAGTGACAAAAACTAAACAGGTTTTCAACATTTGCTTCCTATTTTTATTGCCTGTTCTTACAAAAAATGTATACCAGATCTTTAAAAAATTAGAGTGTTTATGGATTAAAAAGTAACTTACCCTATCGCTGTCTCCTTACCCATGTATCGGGATATCCAGAAAAACTCGATTTACATTTAATTTACTTAGCAGTTTTTGTGTTTTTACTTTTGACCTTTAAATTGCAAAGCAAGTATGCCAGGATTTTTCAACTAACTTCATGATGTAGATGCTTGTTTTTCTATTAAGAAATGTGGAGTTGTGTGTCGAATGGATAGAATTAACAGTATTTTCAGTCACTGTTACCTGATTCTGGTTTACCTGTTAATCTAGCAGTGTTTCAGTTTCAGTTTTTCGGAGGTGAAAAAGTTAGGTTAGGCCATCCCCGTGTGGGGTACACCACCCTTCCTTAACTCCTTGAATTTACAGTGAAAGGCAATTGCATGAAGGAAGAGGAGAGGTGCCAACTGTACTCAGAGGCAGAACTGAGCCTTCTGTTTGGCACAGTTAATTGTGGGAAAGTCATTCATTTTTTTCGGGGACTCAGTGGATTTAGTTGACTCAAATGTAAATTAGGGGTCTATCTCTCTGTGATTCTAACCCTTCTGTGCATTAGGGGATACTTA